>NW_009212108.1:78734-88857 GCF_000690835.1 Fulmarus glacialis
TGTTGCATTTTCTCAGTAGTAGCACAGATGAGTAAATTTGAGCAAACGGCTTATTTGAAACGGAGCCCACAGAAAGGAATAAAAATGACATCAGCAACAGTAAACTACTGTTGCAAATAACAGCAACAAAGACTTAAAGCAAAGGTTGGCTGTGTCTATATAGAGGCAATACTTAGTGTCTGTGTGATGTACAAGGCAGCTTATCTCTTTGAGAGCAGGAGACTATAAAAATACAATTGCCAGAACGAAAGAAAATTGAAGCTGATTGCCATAGCAACAAAAGAATTACATTGATGGAACAGAAGCACATAAAATCCTTGTATGCTACATTAAGGGCAAAGCAATCAAAAGTAAACAAGAGTGGATTGGAATTTGCTTGGCTAAAGCTGGAAATGACAAATGTTTCCAGCTATTGGAGGCAGAAATGAGCCCAAAAGAAATGAAGGGATAGCCCTGTGGAGCTGGGGATTTATCCCCCATCTCCTCTGGGAGCAGGACCCGAGGGACCTGGGACTGCAGGTACGTGCACTTCCCAGGTTTTGAAGGCAGTTGGTGGAAGCAAATTCCTGATCAGATGGTCAGTAACACCAAACACTTTTCATCTGTGCATTTTGCACAGATCTCCATGACTTTATCCCTGAGACCGCCTGGTTCCTCTCTCTTGCTAAAATTCTCCCTCGCAGCTGGGAGAAAGAAGCTACTACTGTAAAAAGGAGTTATCTCTTTCCAGCTGCATCTCTTGAAGCATCTTGCTCAGACAGGCAGCTACTTAGCCATGAAAAAATATATCCTCTCCTCTATGGTACTGCACTTTTGCCCTTTCAGGTCTGCCTGGCACGGTGAGGCTGCAGACACTGCAGCAGAGCCAGCAACTTTCCAGAGTGCACTGATGAAACCACAACTTCAAACCTATACAGAAATCTAGCAGTTTTCTGATGTGAGGGGCAAGGGGGGTTGAAGACCCAGACCTCAGCACCTCACACAGCATCAAAGCTGGAGTGGCAGATGCAGCGCAGTGCTGCGCTTCCTCGCCAGGCTCCACGCCCCCGTTTGGGGGTGGGTTATTGCACACCTGCAGGCTACTCACCCCCTGAATCATTCCCACAGCCAGTTGGTTGGATGAATTTGCCTATGGCTCAAACAGCATAAAATTCAGTGGTGTTACACCAGAAAAGGAGGATGCTCTTATGTGCGCCCCTGTCCACATGAGCTCAACCATAGCTATCATGGTTCTTTCGAGAAGGGGCTCGTTATCCAAGTCAAATCCATCTGAAGTGTCTATACTCCATGGCTTTGTCTGGAAGACTAAAAAAATTAGCATGTGTTAAATTAAAGAACTTTCCTGAATGCAGCTTTAATTAAAATCTTAGTATTTCTTACCATAACAAAGCCTTGAAGTCAGTCCAAATGTTGTAGTTAAGCACAACGAAAGTATTCCAAGTGGTGGACTGGCATGTCCTTAAGATACAGGAACATTTAATCTACTAGATCTTAGACTGCAATAATGACCAAACCTTTCAAAGTTACCACATAAAATTCTTAACACTAAAATAAAGTTGACAGTTCCTTTAATTAAACTCATCTTCCTTTCAAAGGAAGTGACAAAAAGAGTTAAGGAAGATTAATTAAGACTTAAATGCACAGAAATGACTCAAGGCATATTTAAGTAAGACTTAAATTAGTCTTTCATTTGGACATGGGAGATTCCATTAACAATAATGAAAAGGAGATAGCTAGATCTTAAAGCCTTTGCTCTAAGCTCTGCTTGGAGGCTGTTTCCCAAGTCCTACCCATCTCCCAGATCTTAGGCCAATCCTGATTGTTGTTTCTGTAATATTTTTGTCATCCCTTTTTTCAGTAATCTTTTTTGATTTCTGCTGTACTTTAACAAAACTCTTAGCCTTAGCCCTATTTCGGTTTACGTGCTTCCTCATATGATAACCTTTGCAGGACCCTAAACAGAAAGATATTTTCATCCTCTGGGTTTGGCACCATTTGGGCTTTTAGAGAACATTTGTTCAAACTGAAATCTAGCTCTTCATCTGGTAAACAAAAGAACCTGGTGCTTAATAGATAACTGCATTGTGCAGCAGCTCCAGCTCCTGCATAGGGGTGGCACTAAGTTATGAGCAGAAAAACACAGATAACAATTCTCCTGGTTTGCACTGAAGTAAAGGTTTGCAGCATCTTGCCATGCACACATGGGCATGAAAGTCATCCTGGTCACTATGGTAATAAGATAATCAAAACCAAACCTTGAATTTTTAACTCTGGATGATGAATGGCAGAGACAGAAAGTGTCAGGGCACAGGCAGAGAAAGAAAGGGTTGCATGGGAAGACATCTGTGAAGGAGAGTCAAGCTGCATCTACTGAGCACAGGCAGGCTCCCAGGTGCTTCCTTCCCCCAAGGAAACAAAAAAAAAGATCATTTCAGTAAGAGATTCCTATTAAAGCTGGAAGACGATGTTAGGAGCTTCCCCCAACCCAACACAGGATTATTCCTACACCTGGCAAATGTGTGAACTTGTGTCCCGGGTGGCCGCAGTGGGGTCTCCTTGCCTTCTCCAGGGTGTCTCTGCCTTCCAGGTGGTCCCCAGGTTTCTGTCATTGCTATCTTCATCACTGCAGTCCCTTTTCTCCTAATCACTGTCTTAAATCTGCCTTGCTACAGCATAAGCCCACCACTTCCAGTGGTGTCTAGGGTGGGTATTGTGAGGGGACTGCTCCCTGCCTCTTTAAAGGACAACTGCTGTTATGATGAGCTTCTCTATCTTCTCTTCTTCAGGCTAAACATCCCAGCTCATCCAGTCTTTCCTTAGGGTCATGTTGCTTAGACCTTTCATCACTCTTGTCATTCTCATTTATTTTCCTTTACTCACAAGAAATGTATCCTCCTTTCCAGGTTTACTCTTGCAATAAAAGGGCTCCTCTGGCGTTTGTCTTCTGTACATTGTATCTTCTGGCTTTCATTGATTTCTTAATTTTTTTTTATCTCCACCAAACCAGACTGTAAAAACAGGGGGGCAGGGGGGGAATTAACTTCTATTCAGTTTTGTTGGGGTTGCAAATTGGATCCATCCATTTCTCTAAGCAGGAAAACAAACAAAATGCCAATACTCTGGGGAGCACACATAGCAAAACTATGCAACAAGAAAATTTGTAAACCTAGTTTCTCTCTGTGGGTGGCTAAATGGCTGTTTAAAGCCATTTAGCATCACACACAGTTGAAGAAACAGAATAATAAAAAAAAAAGCAAGCTGCATCTTCATATTAAAGAACCCCTTTTTTTTATCCAAATTTACTGGATTGCTGATTTAGGATTGCAGGGCTGAAGCTTTTTACGAAGGGGAAAGAGCTTCATTTCGTCTTGTAATTGCATTAACATGCACTCATGAATACACACTCAAGGCAGTGCTGCATGGCCGTTGAATTGCTACTCCTGTTGGCCAGAGTCCAAATATACTTTGGGCGCTGTGGAGAAGGAGACAAATGGGTGCCATTTTCATGGTTAATGATCACAGGGGTTAGCAGGCATGGCAGCAGGGGCGGGAAGGAAAGATGATGGAAAACTTGCTCAGGAAATAAAGTCCATTGCCCTCCTTTGTGCACAGCAAGCTGGATGAATGCTGCATTTGTCTGTGCTGCTTCTGTTTGGGAACCAGAGTTGTTTTTATTGTAGGCGTTCCTAAATTTAAGCAACAGATGTATTGCAGGTGTCTGCAAAGGCCTGGAGGAGTCCTAGGGGTTGCTGAGTTTTTAATACCTTGGGTAGGAGTAACATCAGTTCACAGCAGTAGAGAGGGATCATTTACTCTGCTAAACTCCATCCTGCCTTAATTGCTTTCTCCTACTAAATCCCAGACCAGTTAGTTGAAAACTAACTTAGATATCGCTGCAGAAAGCTGCTGTGACAGCAATGTGAATAGACCTGCATGCTCCTTATCTTGCAACGCTTAGAGCCAGGAGACCTTCCCACATGATTCGGCAGGACTTCTAGGTTCCACAAGAAGACGTAGACAGAGATGCCGCTGGGATTTGCATTTCAGGCAGCATTACGGATGACTCTGCCATGAAACACCCGCAGGACAGAAGTCACAATCTGCCTTGCAGCTGGATGAACCAAGAAGAAACTATTTATTTTTGCTTCATTGATGCCCTGCCCCATCATGACGGGACTGAGACTTGCATGTTCTGCATTGCTTTGTACCACTCCATGCTGAAGTCTGGGAGAATAAGTGCAGGGCAGAGCACAAGAGACAAGGAACTGTTTTTCCTAAACCGTGATGCATGCTTCTTTGCGGCTTTAAGCTGATTTCAAATCAGACAAGAAAAAAAACCAAAATGGATAAAAGCCTCCATATAGTGCAGTCTTCATGTATAATCTAGTAAAAAATAAACTACTTCTAGATATGTCCAGGTTCCAGGACACACTCTGCTTTTAAGCCTGGGTGCCCCGCTGCAGCTATGGGCCAGCTGGCCATGCTTCCCTGGTGCTACCATTGGCTTGCAATTAACCCCTTCCCCCAAAGGGAAAAGCCTGGATTCGAAGTAGTTTGTATTCAAAGAGCTGTGTGGTTCAGGCTCAGGCCTGCGATTACAGAAGTTGTAGTTGCTGGTTTAGAGCTGTCTGGGTTGATACATCCTTTTTCCAGATGGGGCAGCCAGCACATGTCCTTCAGTTAAAACATACCCACACTGGCTCCATTTATTTTGGCTTTTACATTCAAAAGGTCTTTGGTATTTATTCTAGAGCTAAACAAAACCTCCAGATTTGTCATGAGAGAGAATCATCCTCCAGCCAACTCAACACAGCCCATCCTACACCTGTGGGTTTTTTCTTCATCCTCCTCTCCAGTATCTCAGGAATTCCCTTTTGGAGTCTGAAATAGAAATTAAATCCCCACACAATATTGGCAGCCTGCCATTTGAAAAAATAACATTTAAGAGGTTTTGTTTGAATTGGTTAAGAGGAGGGAATCAGAAAGGATGCTGTGTTTGGATTGGAAATAAAAGTAACGTGACTATTGTTGACAATACTTTGTGCTTACCAGCACCATTGCAGAAACTGGCAATACAGACTGTTTAAATTTAAACACTGTAGATCAAGTTTTACACCTGCATACAAGGTGTAAAAGCAATGAGCCGACCAACATAAAATTAATCTGTGTGGGAATGTGAGATATTGTAGGTGTGCTGGGTAATGGATTCCAGCTCTTTAGTGCAGCAGACTGGAAAAGGCAGGGGATGCCCCCAATTCGTTTCTAACTTCTTGCTTCTTAGCTCCCTTATCATGTTGCAGAAAAGCAACAATTTGCTTTTACATAAATTAAGGGGACAAACTCACCTTCCATGCTGCTCCTAGCTTGCCTGTGATCTTGGAATTGTGGAGGGGATTTGAAAAACAGAGGAAGCTAAGCTGACAGAGGAGCTAATTAGGTGGAGAAGATGAATGATGGGGCCCTGGGAGTCTTCTACTGCCCCAGGAAATCCCGGGATTTCTAAATGCTTCTCAAACCCCCAAACCTTCTAAATGAGTCACTTGAAGGCACACTGCAATGTTGCAGTAGGGTTGAACAGAAGGGCCGGTATTCTGAGGCTCTAATGATTGAGACACATTTTAGTTTTAGCCCCTAGATGTAACCAAAAAACAGTGGCAATCACCTTCACCTCCTCATTCCCTCTGCTCTTCTTCTCCTCCTCTTCCCACTGCTCCAGGACAGCTGCCATTGGGTCCAGTTCTCCAGCTCAGGATCACAACCATCATCATCACTACTTCTGTTGGTGAGACCTTCCAGGAGCCCCACCAATATGCTCAGCAGGCCCTGGCCAAATCTTCCCCCAGCCCTGCAGGGAGCCCACAGAGATGTGGGCCTGCTCCATGCGGGGCTGCTCCACCCTGGTCTCTGCTCCACAATGTGGGGCTGCATTGTGGACATGTCCGAGGAGCTGGAAACAGGGCTCTGTGAGATACACGGGTGCACCCACAAACCTATGGGTCCAACCTTTTCTTCACACTCAGCTCCTTGATGCACAAGAAGCTCTGCAGTTCATTTATCCTTTATTTAGATTTTAGCCCCTAAAAGGATGCAAAAACCTCTCTAGTAGTGTCTTATGTGCAGCTTCCTTCTGTTCATGGAGATAATCTCAAGGAGTCTTGCTTTTCTGCATACTTGGCAGTATTGTGCTTAACCATATGCCACCAAGTTAGTGGTGAAGCCAAGGGGGCAATGCCCTCAGCCTGTGAGGAGAGCAGGGAGCCTGTACAAATGCCTGATCTCACAGGGAAGGGGCAGAAAGAACAACCTGCAGATGGCTCTTGTTCTCAAAGCAAAGCCTGCAGCCATCTCTCTCCAGGGAAGAGAATTTACGTTCTGCGGGAAGTAAATTGACACGGTGTGGGTGATGACACAAACTTGATGTATCATTAAGCACAGCTCAAAGGAGAAAGGCAGGACTGATACAGCTACTGGCTTTCAGGGAAGTCCTCTCTGCTTTATGGCATTATCCTGGATAGATTGATACAATCAGATGGGCCAAAGGATTTGCATATGATCACAGACAGGTAAGCCATGAATACTTGGACCTAATGAAGACAGTATCATATATACCCCTTCCTGCCCAGAACTAGCACAGCATCATTTGATTGTCTTTGTTCCTGTAGAGGAAAGTGACACCCAAGTTTATGTGCCATGAAAGAGAGGCATGGGCTCTTCATCAGAGCTCTAGCATGGCCCATGCAGAAGGCACATGCCAAGTTCAGTCCTCGCTCACTCCTATCTGCCTTTCATTTTCATGAGAGATTTGACAAGCCATTTATTAACTCCACAAACCTTCACACAGTCAAGACTAAATTTAGAATTATTATTCATAGAGATGAAAGCTAACAGTGTCTCCACTACCTCTTGGAATAAGGGGACCTTTAAGGACCAGTGAGTAACTGCTTCCACGGGTGCCGTCTGCTCATAAGGCACACATAATCTTTCAATTCCAATTATCCTCAGAGATCTCATTTGTTTCTCAAAACCATGAGTTGGTTCAAATATGAAAACTAGAGACTACTCATTCGTTCACCAAGTCCAGTAACTCTTTGGATCATATTCTTTTTGGAAAACGTGATCTCTTTATTCAGTGCATCTGTCTTTTGTGGCTTGAAATTCTCCCTGAGAGACCTCAGGCCTGGATGCTGGCTGATGGAAAACTAGGCTAAATCTAGCCCTTAATGTCTAAATAGCATGAGTTATTGCTAAACTGAATAATAGCCACAGTATTTATTTATGGAGTTGCTATGCCACTCCTAACTTATTACTTTGTACAGCTCTTTGGGATACGTGGAATTTGAAAGGTGGTACATTAAACTGAATTCTATTATATATTCTATTGCTGTCAGCAACTTCCCTTTTTAGCCTGGTTTAAGGCACCTATGTGTGTTTCATGAAATGTATTCCTGTGTTCCAGGCTCCCAGGTGTCCATTTTAGGTAGTAAAGACTGAATATTAGTAGGTGCTACAACTAACATCCTTTCAGAGCACCAGTCTTTATTCCTGTCAAAAGTACTAAGTAAGGAGTTTGAAATGAAAAGGCAGAGACTGGAGCAATACATTCCTCATTCATCATTCCAGTGCTTGGATAAAGTAATATTAAACTCGGTAAAATAATCAGTCTCCTTACCCTGAAGAAAGGCTCCGATTTTATTTTCCCATTTCTCAGAAGACATTTCTTTACCACCAGCTACAGATTCTGATATTGTCTTTTCCCAAGAAATTCACAAACCCAGGTTTTCCACTTTTAACACCAGCATAATAATTTGGAATGATTACTGTTACACTGCCCATCAAAAATGGTAACAACTATTGACAGGATAACATGATAAACAAACAGCTTAAGGAAGACATGTTAGGGTGACATCTAGACATCTGAGGAGAGATTAAACCCCACTGAAGTATACTGTTTGAATATACAGAATATGAGCTGCTTAGAAATAGGTGGATGTTTTGCTCCAAGGGAGCAAGAGTCCACCAATGTCGATGGCATTGAAACAATGAAAAGTCAGAACCTGCCTAAGTCACGGGATCTTTGTAATAAACTTGGGTTAGAATCCAGGTTTACTGGGACATGGGTTAGCTACTTAACCAAGCTTTCTGAACATACATGTGTAAAGAGTTACAGAAGCCCCTAGGACAATTAGTATTACCCTAGAAGTAAGGATGTCCTTGCTAGTAGCTGGGAGACTAACCTTCCCTCCCTTTGTCCTTTTTGGAAAACAAGCGTTTCATTTCATAAAGAATCCTTTTGTGCCTTTTGTTCTGGGAGATCATCTTCTTAACAGTCTAGGCACTAGATCAAAGTGACTGATTTCAGAGGGATTTGATGGTTGTTGTTGCAGTTTTGTGTCTGTTTTTCAAATGATTCTTGGTGTGTCTTGCAGCAAGAAAAAAGAAACTCTCTACGGGTTGGTAAGCTGAACCTAAACTTCCAATCCCACATGGAAGATGCTGCAATCAGGCACATCCCATCAGTTCCACACAGTGATGAATCCAGCTGAGTTACTTGTAATAGTGTCTAAGAAAACAGATGAGCAGTTGAATCCAAATTTTCAAAATAATAAGTTTCCATGGGGAGGCTGCGTAATTCTTTTTACAGATGGACTTCCCTGGAGACTTGAGCACATTTGACTATTATTTGAAGGAGGAAAATGGGAAGAGAATATTTTAATGTTCAGGATTTTGCATTTCCCTGACTACGCTGATCTTAGAATTATAGCTCTGGGACTTTTTCTTTTTTTTTAATGAAGATTTTAAATGCTTATGAACACTTTTTTAAATTAAAAATATACATTCTCCATCCCCTCTTCTTTGCAACTTCCATTCTTCTTAAGTTGCTGGGATTCAAGGGGGACGCTGGGGCTAGAGCAGAACAAGGAGGTGGGTGGATGGGGGTGCTGTTATTAAGTCAGAGATATTAAAAATCAAAGGCAGCTGAGACATAGATTTATCCTACTCAATCCTGGACTCTAAAGCCCGTGTTCTGACAGCAGGCATTTGGGCTGCCACTTTCAAAAAGCTATTAAGATCAAAGATGAATGAAATGTTTCCAATTAGACGTGGTTAATACTAGAGATTGCTGAATCTGGTGAATTCTGTACGTTCTGTCATCTATTCACATGCACAAATACATAGGCTCCCACACAGTTTGAACTTCAGAGGTTTTTTGCAATGATCATTGGCTAGTCCAAAATTTTGGTTTTGGAGACAAACCTCAGGTCATTTAAGGGTAAATAAAGCAGACAGAGAGAACTGGAAAGGGTCCATTGTGTTCATCCTTGATTCATCCCTGCCTCCTGCAGTCAGGATATTCCCAGGTACACTGCTGAGCATCAACAGTCAGATTTAGATGTTACCATGGCTATCCGGAATGGACATTGCGCTAATGTTTAAGAGCTTTAAAATTCTGGGTGGGTTACAAGGAAAATGCTGTTGCTGGTTCTTTTCCAATTTCTAGCTGAGATATATGTATAAATGCCTACCATTTATGTACATCAAACCAGTACTGAGTAAATGAAGACTGCAAATTATTTGCAAAATTAATTTGAATTTTAAAATAAGGTCATTTTGGCTTCATTTCCTTTTAATCTTGTGCTTTTTTCAAATGATAAAATAATGAATTTAACTGGCTGGCATGCTCTGCTCTGCCACAACGTGAAGATTCATTTAAGAATAGATACAGGAACAAATACTCAAGCTGTGACTCTTGTCTTGTGCAGTAATACATTCAGAGCAGTGACTCCCACCCTGTACAGCAGAACCAGGCCATGGATTTAACAACCCCATGGCATACACCAGGTGCTTCCTTCTTAGAACAAACTCTTCAAGCAGAAATCCATGCAATAAAAGAGATGTGTCTGGTCCAAGGAAGTTGAGTTTCAGACACCACCCATTGCAGAGACTGATTGCTGTGAAACCAGCACGGTCTGCAGAGACCCATGGGCTGCTCCTCTCTGGTAATATATCAGCGGAAAAGTCTCAAAGGCAGCAGGGGGAAGGACGGGAAGAGAAGTCTCATGGAGCCCCAGTGACCCCAGAATCTCTTCCTCTGAATAAGGATACTCATAGTTACACCTCAGCA
>NW_009212108.1:88888-89245 GCF_000690835.1 Fulmarus glacialis
ATTTTGGTACCCTTCTGGGAATCACTAAAACATCTCTAGCCTTTCAAAGTCCAAGGTTTGGGGCAAAGCTGGTGCTGTTGCTCTTTGTCATGGATGCTTTGTGCTCACAGCAGACTGCCATGCTAACCTGGCTCATTTTGTACCTGAGCTGCATCATGTGAATGAAATATGTTGCTCTGAAGAGCATTGCACCTTCTCAACAGACCTCTGGCGTGAATAAGGCTGCTCGCTTAGAATTGTTTTGTGGTAGAAAAATGTGCTGAAGGTTTATGAAAAGGAAGGAAACTAGTATAAATAATACATGCTATCAAAACCTCAGGAAATGACTGAAGCCTCTAGCTAGGAAGGATAACACGA
>NW_009212108.1:89285-91331 GCF_000690835.1 Fulmarus glacialis
ACATGGACCACATGCTGGGTGAATCTGAGGGAAAAAAAACTTTAGGAATTTCCTTGAAATTGGGAAAAAATATTGTTGTGGGGCTATCAAAATGTTCTATTTCAATAAAAATCAAACTGTCACTTGGATTTTTATTTAATTTTAGTGTTATAATTATCTCCTGATTGATAATATACAATATATTTGCAAATGAAATGTCATTTCAAATCCCCAAAAATCAAAATGTTCATATAAAATCAAAATGGAATATTTTGACACTGTCAAAATGCTTAAGTTCTATATTTTTGCTCAGGAAAATCTAATAAAAATCAACACAATTGCATACAAATGTACAATTTCATTAAAACAGAATTTTGTAACAGAAATATGTTCTGCCAAAAAAGAATAAATATTTAAGAGTCTTCGACATTGATTGTCTGGGTAAAAATATTATCTTAATTATTGATTTGTTGACTAAACAAGTCATTCAATTGAATACTGCTATTCTTTTAGTGTAATAGCAGTATTTAAATCCTGTATTTACAAACAGGGAACCAGAGAGGAGGTTCCTCCAGCTGTGTTCATCGATCTCCCACAAGACCACTAGGAAATGCTGACAAAAAGAAAGTAAGAAAAGGGGAAAGAGAGACCCTTCACTTTGCACTTCTCCTTCCTTCTGGCAATTAGAAGACCACGAACTTTCTAATTCTGGCACCCAGGCTATTGTGTTTAACAGCTACTTCCATATTCATTTTTCATGAATTTGTGTAATCCTTTTCAGCCTATTAAAATCTTATTAAGCTCCCTCACATTTTTTTGTCCTGCAATATATTAAGGAATATCCCTTTTCCATGTATTTCTCTCCTGCTTTCATTTGAGTTCCTCGATCATTTCACAAAATTAAGCAAGGGGAAAATCAAACTACACAGTTTTATCTGTTTTGGTCCCACAGCCCAAGCTCGACACTAAGAGCCTCCTGAGTGGAAAGGGAGTTCAGCCATTGGCTTTCATACCTCTCTCTCTCATCACAATTAATCAGAACAATGGATGCTTCATGCTCATTAAATGTGGAGTTTTATGGATAGTTCTGCTTTGCAGTGCCACAGCATTAGCATCATCAGAGATTCTGGCAAATTTCCGTGTTCAATCTCTCATGCAAATAAATATTGACAATCTATTTCATTCAATTTATTAGTCATTTCTCCCCCTCTCTTCCGCTCTTTACATCTGTTAAAATTATTCATTTATAGGAAGCGTTAGGGGAATAATTCACAATCAACAATTTGTCCGGTGTTCAGCCTCGCTGCTTGCAGAACAACTGACAACAGACCCAAATGTCCCCGGTGCTCCAGGCATTTGACTGGAGGGAACAGCCAGCCTCCAACCACTGAGTGACTCTTCTCTGCAAGCTCCAGTTTAACAGTACACTTAACATGCTTAAAATTAACCATATGCATCCTTATTCATTACAGACTTCTATATGATATTAAAATCCTTTACTAACATTGAGCCTCGGGTTCATTAGTTTTGGCTGGATGGACAAGTCACATAGTATTTTCCCATCTCTTTATTTGGATGAATATGCAAATATTTCCATGACACATACATGCATAAGCAAACCTACAACCGGGTATTTGCAAATATGCATGCCACTTTGAAATTAGTTCTCTACAAACATTCCTGCCAGTAAAACTCGATTGTTAGAGTGTTTGCAGAAAGCTAACAGATAAGAAGATGGATATAGCTGGACTGAACTCATTTAAATATTCCAGCAAATAGTTGCTCAAGTTTTCCATTATTTGCCCAGTTTGATTTTAAAAACACTGTGAAAGATACAGATTTGGCACCTTCTTAAACTGCTGAGGACAAACAGGAGGATAACAGGAATCTCTAAGGGTCATTCTCATCCTTAATGTGCATGTTTCCTTGAGATGTTCTAGAAGACGATGCTGTCAGATGATTGTCTAAAATGTCATTAAAAATCCATCCATACTCATTGGCTCTTCTCTTCCACTCATACTTCATAGAATGTCTTGCTACATTCGAAGCCACCGAGGCGAAGGGCTC
>NW_009212109.1:0-21912 GCF_000690835.1 Fulmarus glacialis
ACTGGATTTAACTCCGTTGACCACAACAAATCCCAATATAACACTCTTCAGCAAAACATCCCTAAAAAGGGCTTCAACGACACAGTTAACGCAATTTAGTTCAAAAGGGAAAAGTCTGTAGGACAGACGTCCCTGTGGATCGCTCCCATCAGATCCCTTCTGCTGGTTTCCTGTCTTTATTACTTTGTCTCTCTGGACGGTATCAGCACACGCCCGGCCCATCTGCTCTCAGCATGAACTCTCATGGCTTCAGCCTTACACCCATTTCACTGTGGGGTGTCCCAGCTGCCAGTGCGCAGGGCTTTGCCTTCTCTGCAAAACAAGGGATTTCCTGGCACGCTGGTTCAGTGCCTTTGTGTAAGACGCCGACTGCGTGTGCTAAGAGTGAGCTGCCGTGCAGGAGGAGGTGGAGCAGCACCGCACCGCACACCGACTTCCCCAGTGGAATTAAACTGAGCCAAGGCAAGGTGTTCATCTTGGCAGCAGGGAGCTCCCGGGAGGTCAAACCCGCAGGGCTGGCGAGCTCTGATCTTACCTGCCTATCACTTGGTCAACTGCAGCTGCGCTGCCTTCCCCAGCATTTTGCCGTGCTGTCACTAGCGTACACAGCTGACTGAGCACGATGGACACAGCAGCAGGCTGCTAACAGCAGAATAACTCATCAAACCTGAGATATTCGAGGAGGAAATGACTAGCTGTTGATCTTACTCCTCTTCAGCTGATCCCGTCTCCTGTTTCATTTGGTTTTGTTTGTGGGGGCTTATAAATCCTCTTGTCCATGTCACTGCTAACGTCACGCTGACGTGTGCTGGACAGAAGCACCGCCATCTGTGAGTGTGATGCTCAGGCTCCTCACCCCGCTTCCCACAGGCCCCAAGGTAGAAGCGCTGCTAGCCTGCCCCATCCCTCTCAAAAAGTACGAGGAGCGAAAGAAAAATAAACCTCATGCTTCTCCAGGGCCTCACCTAAACCAAAACCACTGCCAGGCACCACAAGAAAATCTGGTTTCAGGGAAGAACTTCAGTCTGCCTTGTATCTTGGCAACACAGAAGGGATTGTGCAAAAATCCTAACTGGATTGCTTCCATTTTTACACATTTACTTCTAGAGTCTCTCCATTCCACTGAAAGCAATGCTCTAGTCAAGACCAACACGCTTGGGCAAGCGTCCAGGGCCTGCCTGCAGTGTCGACAGCCTCACAGGCTATTTATGCTGGCAACAAGGCCCAGAGCATACCTTTTTCTGAGGATCATCAGGAGTGCCTACAGGAGTGATGCAGATGTCTTCAGATTCAGAGTGATTAAACTCACATGACGAAACACTGGCCGAGTCCGTGCTTTCACCAGAGCTCCCACCTGGAGTAGATTTGGGTTGCTCTTTGATGGGTGTGCTATGGGCGATCACCTCGGAGCCTAGGAACAGTCTAGTATAGAAAAGAAAGCATAACAGCCCGTAAGTGAAAGCAGAGCAGAGCTGGGCTGAGCAAAGCTGTCACTTGGTTCAAAAATCTTACGTATTGTTTTGTTTTCCTATCTTGAGTGGCCTACTGTTTTCATTTCCTCTATGTTGTTTATACGGTTTGTCAAGAGAGTTTGTTACACGCTAACACAATATCTTCTTGACCTAGCGTACCCACCAGCTGCAAGGCCAAAATCAGAGCTAATGCCCAAGTATCACAGACGAGACTGTTCAGTCTGTTAAATTTTCAGACTCACTTGCCAGGAAGCGATTGATCGTAAACCTGATGCGTTTACAAACCAAGGGACGAGGGGCAAGTTAGAGGCATGGCAGCTGGCTCCACCTTACGCCCTCCTGCACGCTGCTGTCACACCCTGGTCCCTCTGACACAAGGCAGCTCAAGACCTACTCAGCTGCCCTAAATGAAACAGTGTGTGAAAGGTAACGCGTGGCCATACACCGGGCAAAGGTCTTCAAAAGGCAAATGCATCCCCGCTGCAAATTCTTTCACTCAATAAAGGTGCCACAGATACCAGTTTCTCTCTAAGAGTTTAAACAGACAGGTACACAATGAGGAGATCACAAGAAAGTGTAAATTATAGGCTCTCCCTCTCCGAGACTCATTTCTAAATGCAGGTCAAGTAAATTTAAAGGAGCGTCAAAGGAAACAAACTTGTATAATATATAAGGTGGAGAAGCAAGGTGAATTAGATGCTATGTCAGCATGCAGTTAATGATTTAAAACAATTTAGAGAGGTGTCACTCACTGTTTCCGGGATGAATTATGCCAGTCTTTTCTACAGTATTAATTTGCAAAATACATTCAGAGTGCAGATGAAACAATTCTTTAAACAAGGACTGCATAGCGCTAACAAACTTGATACGGTAAATTACAATACTACAGCACTGAAACGAGTCAGAAACGAGAGAATAAAGCCTGTGCTCCGCTGCGACAATTCTTACGCACAGCTTAGGCACGCGCCAAGGGAGACACAAATGAGAGGGCATCGAGAGTTCAGGCACTGTCATCTTCAAAGCTCACGTTCTCATAACGTATCACCACCAACTCGGATGGACTAATCGAAAACACTTTCCAAACAGCCGCCCGGATTTTTTTGCTATCGTAACTCAAAACTCTAGATCGGGAACATCTATTCTTCCTTCAGACCCTAACCTGAAGGGTTAGGGCTGACATGAAATGAACGGCTTACTGGGCTGTTCTGAGGAAACTAGGTACAAGAACCAAGCAGGAAAGGAGAGTTAAGAGCTGATAGTGCTGTTAAATTAATCATTTCCCCCCTCATCTAGATCATGCCACTGCTATGTGGGAGTCATTCATACCTCCTCTCGCATCAGGTTCAAATTTCTCACCTTTAAGATATTTTTACTTCGGTCCTTGATCTCTGCTTTCATTCCCTGCAGCTTTCCCTGGATTCCTGCTAGTGTATTGTTTCCTGTGCGTGCTTAGCTGCGTGCCCCTGTTCTCCACCCACCTCCTGTTTGAATCTTTGCGGTACTAGACCAAATTGGACCACGTCCCCATGATTTTTTTCCTTCTCTAACTTGAAGGCAGTTAGGCAGATTGTTTCTATTCTCAAATGCCTTTTTGCTAACCTTGATTTTCATATTAAAATCCTGCAAGGAATTTTTGCATGTGTATGGCAAATTAGACTAATAATAGGCCAGACTTTATCCTCATTTACTCTGTTTTGCTACTGCATTAAGGGAAGTTATTACACAATAGATATTGAACTTACAATCCAGCACTAAAATGGTTCCTTTTTCTGACACCTTAGGAAGGCTTGTTTGTTTCTAATCTCTTTCATCATTAATAATCCTCATAACTACTTATAACAATAGAAAGGGACAGCTTCAGACAGAAGTGTGCATTTTTAGCTGATGGTGTCTCCTTAAAGTAATGCAGTGGTCTGGATCCCCAGCCAGGTTTTTTAGCTAGTGAAATGAGCACTCGCTTGTTTGATTTATTCAGGTTCATATTAACACAGTAAATGCCCCTCGCCCCATCGTACTCACAGGCTGAACCTCTTCACCATGCTTTTCCGAGATTTCGGCGATGTGGTGCTAGTGTCCGCAGCTGCTTCAACCTCACGTGAAAGGCTGTAACTGCAGAACAGAGGCCACTGGGTTAATTTTTACAGACAATGCTATTAGTTATATATCTCAAAGTAGCAATATTCAAGAAATTCGAGAAGCCTTCAGTTATTCCCACTTCACAGAAGGCTGCAACCCCACAAAAAGGAACATAGCTCTGTCTACATTTTACCATGGTGAAGGGGATATTTCACTTCTTTATAATAGTTTTAAAAACTAGTGCTTTTTTGGATTTTTATTTAAAAAAAAAAGTCAAGAAAATACTTAACATGTGAATCTTGGATAAGCTGACATTTTTTTTTACTACGACTCAGTACAATGCACTATGTATCTGTGCGTACACTCTTAGACGGTGCAGCAGAGTGGTATTCAAATACCTAGTGGAGATCTTAAAACGCTGTAAATAAATTGTCTTGGGTTGATCTGGCAGCATGTGCAGTAGCACAGAACTCAGCAGAGCTGCAAAACCCACCCCAGATGCCCGGGAGACATTGAGCTGGTGAGCGCTCAGCGAGCTCTGTGTTGCCTTGGCTACCTGCTGCCCGCATCCACCAGCCGAACGCTCAGTGACTGCATCTTGGCATCCCTTAGGATCGACTTCTGAGCAGTGTCTGGGCGTACAGGCAGCTCAGACACAACAGACTATCGTATTTCAAAGTCAGAAGCCTGATTTCCAATCTCAAAACTAAACCCCGCTAAGTGGTCAACAGGTTTTCTACAGCTGTTTAGCAGAAGGCAGATGTATTTCCACTCTCCTCGAGCAGCAGTATATGCAAGTTCCTGTAAGAGGATAGCTAAAGACTGACATAACCTACCTGCAGGTGGGTGTGGGGTAAGAAAAGCCTGCTTTGCCAGCTGGACTAAGAACCTACCTCTCCTCCTCAGTTAAATCCTGCTGTTTCCAGAACCACTGGATGAATTTTTGGTCCGGTGTCATGCAATAGCTGTTACATGCAGATTGCAAGAGCTTAATTTGGGCAATTACTTCAAATTCCTAAGAAAATAAATAATCAAATAGGAATTCTAATTAGAAAACACGATAAAGCCAAATAGACTCATTCATATACTAAACATACGCAACAACAGATCCAAGACAAACTTAGTTTGTCCTGAAGTTCAGTTTCAGTTGAGTAACTGACTGTATCAAGAACCAGTTTTTCAAACAACGAAGACCGTTTTTTTCCCCCAGCATCCATAATGTGCATTGAAATGTGAACATTTTATCAGACACGCACAAATCAGAAGACAAACACAAGGAACCACAGAGCTTTTCCAAGTACTAACCAAAGTGTAATGCCGGCACAAATCCACTGAACGGCAGCACTGCTGGTTGTTCCGCTAGGAACAAGGGTAGCAAAGGGTCATAAATTCTTCAGATTACCCTACCCACTCACCCCCGCGCTGGCCAGACCAGCTCCGAGAGAAGAATCATGCTCTGTACTTAGGTGGTTCTCAGGCAGCAAGCAAGGGTAATAATTAGGGGTGCCTGCGATGAAAGCAGAGAGTCTGATCCTCCCTGGCTTTGCACTTTGTGCACTCACACTGGCATCAGAGGAACATAAAATGCTACCCTTAATATGTGTGACTAGAAAGCGCTGCTGTTCTGTAATGGCACTTGCGTACACACTTTGCCAAAATAATTCATAAAACCCCCTCGTGTTAGGGCAGGTTATAGAATCGAGATGCAGGAATGGAGCTGGGCACACAGTATGGTTCGGAGGGCAGCTTTGCCACTGGTTTGTATGAAGCTGGACTGATGACCATGGAGAAGCTCGTGTATCTCATTATTAGTATCTTGAGCTGTGCAGTTATACATACAAGGCAAGTCCAAGAAGTGGTTTGTAGAGCTGGGAGCAGTTAAGGGAAGGAAATGGCTCCATCACAGCCAAATCCAAGTCTGCTTTCAGACCCCAGAAGGGAGATTTGGCACGGCTTCATTCAGACAGATGTAACCCTAGTACCTTTACTCCTACATAGCGTTACTTATCTCTGACCAACAAGGATCAGGCTGAAAGGAAAGACTGATAGCATTTATTTCTCAGTCCCGAGAACCTAGTTCGCTCTCTGAAGCCTTTCACCTACAGTTTACTGCAGCAGAAGGAAGATGTTTACAAACTGTATCTTCTGGAAAGCAAAGGTCTTACGCCACCAGGTCTGATTCGCCCCCAACACATAGGACATACACATGTAACGTATTCCCATGAACACCAAATGGAGGGAATGTGCACGCCCCAGATGTAAATTCCATGGAAGTAAGTGGCCTGCAGCTCCTCTTCCCCTATGGCACATACCTAAAAAGTAGGTTCTCTTCCTGTGCCACCCCTTGCAGTTTGGCAGAGGCTCACAGCATTTCAGGGATCTATTCTTTCCTCGAGTACAAATAACTTGCATTAAAATTAGCGGCTATTTTATATGCCTGAGCAAAGACGACAGGCCTCACCAGGAGAATGCTCTAGAAGAAAGGCATCAGTAAACTAAAGATTACAGAATATTCAACTTACCCTTCGCCTCTTCTCAAAATTTATCAGGCCACCCTGTTGGAAGGAAAGAGAAGGGATCAGAGTAGAAGAGCACATGCTCAACTGAATTTAATCACAAACAGGATGAAGTAGCAAGGCTAATGTAAAGCACAGACCTGCCCTGAGCAAGGACCTTCTAAAAATACCTGTTTCCAGATCTAGTAAAAACCACAGCACTCATATATCCGAGTCTCCAAAGAATATCTGTCCTTATGGCCTAAATGGCAATCTGCCCAAGAAGAAAAGTCCAGTACAAGAATGCTCATAAAAGCTGTATCGAGATCAGGCCTGAAGAACGCTAGCGGGATTTTGCACGCAAGAAACAAACTCGGCTTTTGCCTGTGCTGAGAGTTTAGCAGTGTTCCCAGTGAGTTTCAGAAACACCAACTGAACACAAAGCATGGACAGAAGGGAAACTGCCAAAAAGAAAATGGAGAGATAGCAACCTTACACAGGCCTGCTTTAGCGCAGTGTTGCAAAACAACCAACCACCAAACAAACCAGCAACCAGTACCAGCCCAAGAAGAAGTGTATTTGCCCATTCTTATCATAAATACCAACACCAGTACAATGAAGGCTGAGCGCCTGCAGCATGGCTCCTCAAGTGTCTCCATTAATGGGGCCAATTTTCAAAGGTGTTTGAAAACCTTTGAAACAAACACCTTTGAAAATTGGCCCCATCCTCAGTCTCTGTTAAATGACCAGACTCTCTTGCAAGCCTTTTCCCCTTCCTATGCTAGATTGGTTGACCCCGGCTTGTTCAGCTACAGAGAAATGAAAAAACAAGTCTTTAATCACTTTAGGGCTCAGATGCATCTGAGTCAATACTGAAGCACTTCAGTGATCAGTCTGAAGAGCTGAATTTGTGATTCTGTGTATTTTACCAATTATTCACAGAAGTCTTTACACCTAAAATGTTGTTTTCAGAAAAATAAAAGAGAGTAATGGAAAGCCTACTTCCTTCACATTTTCTAACTATATGAAGACAAGGCAAAATACAACGCTAAGCTTGTCGCTTGAGATAACTGCCCTCAAATTCACACAAGATTCTTGTTGCTAATAAAACTGCATATTGTTTCCTCTTTTTTTGAAAACAGATTCCTCCATTTTTAAGAACTGCACAAGAACCCAGTAGAAGATACAGGAACAGACACACTCAGTGCCGGGAAGGCAGGGAGGATATTTAGGATTCAAAAAATTGCCCCAAATTACCTCGATAGAGTCCTGGAGGGCTGTGTCAAGCATGATGAGGTCAGTGAGGAAGGTACCAAGATAAGGTACCGTGCCTTGCATTACTCCCTGCAAATGATCAGAGCAATGTTGCATTAATTGACTGAGAAATGGTAATAATTGGAATGCTAAAATAGTCCTGTATAAGAAAATGAAATCAAAGTAGTCTGCTTAGCCAAACAGTGGTCTTATAAATTATGTTTTCTTTCATTACATCATCCTCACTATCTAATCTAGAATTTAAAACCAATTCTAGTGAGAGCTCTCACACATATTGCCAAGTGGTTTTATATTACAATATTGCCACCGTACACTGATTTCTAACAGTGGGTCACCAGGAAACCCTGCTGTGGAAGAAGCATTGAGCACCAGGGGCAGGGTCCCTTGGTTACCTGCTGCAAGAGAAAGAGCTGGGGAATGGTCCTGGCTAGCCTGTGTAAGCGGTTTCTCTCTCTGCTTCATTCCAGTGGATTTTTATTTAATGATGTTGTTATACCATGTGACAGTCAAGTCAAATCGAGTCACAGTTTTTTCGTCCAAGAAATGAACATCTTCCTCAGCCATTCACTGCATTTTAATAGTAATTATTCACATTTTAAACTTTCTAGACTGCTAGCAGTTGTAGAGTTCAGGCTGTTTCTACACTTGTGAAGGAAATGCTTGTTTCTACCACCCAAAAGGATCCATATTTTTTCCAGTCAAACTAAAAGACAAACAAAAAATCATATTCAGCACTTTTGCCTCCCTATCCCAGATTTCTCTCCCCCTGTCCTTTTAAATCTTTGCCAACTTTGAGACAAAAGCCATTTTCACCAGCAGACTTGAAACCAGACACATTTTACAAAGCAATCTCTGTAGAAGTCTGTGCAATTTTCAAGCTGGTATGTCAGAAGCTTTGTGAGCTTGTTTAAAAGTAAATGCGATTTCTGCTCTGGCCAGAGATAATTTTCTTTATCACAAGAATTCCAGTATTTACGTGTTTTACTACGTGAAAATTGTGAGGCTTTCCTCATATGTCTCTCTAAAGGGTGACAAAAGTAGTTAATGGAATTCTTTCTTGTAGGACAGAAACAAGACAGTTGAAAATTATGAACACATGCTTATATTCATCAGTCATTTATTACCCTTTTATATGACAGGTTTAGTAAATTTCTGGAAGACTTGAAACTAAGGCCAAAGCCTGGTTGGGATGTGAAGCAAATGCAAGTGGGGACGGGAGCTGAGCCTATACACCCAGTTTCCCCCTTGCAAGGGACAGGAGAAGACTGGCGCCAGGGGACATAACGTGGCTCCTGCGTATGTCCACCGAATCTTGAAATCTTTGAGCGTTCTCATTATCAGATCACTGAACGCACTGGCTGTGCTGATACTTTGCATATCCATTTCCTCCAGCATTTCAGTACACAGATGGGTGTTACTGGAGTAAAATGACAGCTGAATTGCACTAAAAACCATAGTTGTTATAGCTTGGCAGCTCAGCGTAGGCCATACAGCTTGAGCTGGGTGCTGCACAAATCCCACTCTGTAATTGTTTATATATACAGATGTATGCATGTGGGTTGTCTATACATATATGTGCACACTATATATATACACACACACACATTTTATTACCTGCTTACTATGATGCACAGCATAAGAGAAATACAGCTTTGGGCATATATTTGCAGGGACAAACATTCTGACTGTCTATTCAGTCTAAACCTTTCGGTTCATTTGCTTTGTATCAGCTAATCAATAGCATTGATGTCATTTGTTTTGCTTGACAGAGGGCACATTCAAGAGCATTACCTACTGCACACTCGCTTTGTCAAATACCTTTCTAGATTTTGCTTCTTATATAATTCACCAATTACGGTTAACCATGTTACCAGTTCAAAAAGGGTAGGAAAAGGACCCCAGACACACCATATCTTTTTGAAGTTGCAGTCGCCTCTGTGTCCTTTTCTGATTTTCTTTCACACTGCTGTCCAGATTTGCAAATTTGGATGTTCCTTCCTGTAAGGGAATTAAAAGATGATTAATGGAGGAGCTAAGTGGTAAGCTGGCAACTACGTTTGTGTAAAATAATTACAAATACATTTAACCAGGCAAGCTAGGCCGGCAAAAATATTTGCCGTGCAGGTACATGCACAGCATGTATACGTACACGTGCTCATTTTCTGGGACTCGTACACTGATTGGGAATTTTGGACAAAATCCCACAAGATGACCATACGGGAATTTTTTCTGCAAAATAGCTCTACTCCGGCCAAAGCTAAGTGCTACTGAAAATCTCCTGAGAGTTTAAATCAGAGAAGCTTAGATATACTTCAGGTGCCCAGATGCTTCTCTGAACTCTATACGGACACTCTTGACCTTAGAATTTCTGTTTAATTTCCTAATCAGGACTGCTACAAGTAAACATCTCTATCTTATGTAATGCTTTGTTGTTTTTCTTACGCCGCAATATAGAGATCCAGCAACTACCCTCTGTGGCTTATTGACTAATCCAAAACCATGCAGGAAATGGAAGTAATAGGTTTAATCTCCACAATTCAAGCTTTCCTATGAATGGATGAGGTATTTCACAATAGATCTGTAGCCTTCATTTCCCTGGATCCATACGGGATGCTGGGAGTTACTGTTATTTTTTCCAGTGACCGGATAGATGGGTCATGAATCATTATCAATGTCTTTTTAAGAGGCACAAAACAACAGCCTGCACTTGTAAAGATCCTCTCATTACAACGTTTACTTCTCTCAGTCACAGTTAATGGACAGATCACTCAAACTCTGTATTTCCTTCCTCTGAAAAACAGGAGCAAATGAAAAAGGAGTGTTGTCTCAATGTCTTCAAGATACTGAAAGCTAAACTCGATATTCTCTAACAGCAGCCGGCGGGCAGGCACAGAAGCCAAAACTGCAGCTCACAGTGGTTTGGGGAGGAGAGAACACAGTGCTCCCTCTCTGCGCTGGCCAACCTGTTTCATATGGCATTTTGTCCACTCTACACTTAAATTTGCAGAATGGATAGGCAAGGTCAAACACAGCTTCCCTAGAGAGACTATAGTATAAAGAAAACAAAGACTTTAAGGATTCAGTGGACATTAATCCTCCAATCATTACAAAATGGTCCAAGACGAGAAGTAGAAGAGAGGTTCTAGCTATTCTGTGGAATTTTTCTCCTCTCACTGCTTTCAAAACGTTTTGCAAATCTACTTACAGCAGCTGGAGAGAGTGATTTGTTGGGAGCCAGAAGGTCTGGGCTCGGACTGAGTTGTTGTTTTGTCTTTTTAATATTAAGTTAAATAAGCTATTCTGAACACACCTTTTCCCTCTATGTTTATTATTGTCTCACCTGCTTTAAAATCTAACTACAGATGTTGATAAACGGGTGATAAACAAAACAGACAGGTTTGAATGTGCTCCCCCATCATTCCTGAGCAAAACACAGTGTTTTGGATACCAAGGCAAGGGGGTAAGGTACAAATGCCAGATAGACTGGATGAACTGCCAAAACCTAAACTGGTTAGCCAGTTTATAGAAACTTTTTAATGAAAAAACTGCCACAAACATTCCTTAGTTTCTACAGTATATAACCTTTCCCTCTATTCTTCCTCACTCCTTTCAAGCTCCTAAGCTTGTTGGGGTTCACCCAGAAGAGCGCACAAGTCAAACTGCTTCAGACAGAGCCTGCTTTGTTGTCCATCTGGCCACACACAGAGCAGGAAGCCCGCTCCTTTGAAATTCCCAGCCCTGTTTTCTACTTCCAAGAAAGGTATGGGATAGTCGGATAAATATCTTGGTTTAATTCCTCAGCTGAAGCTAATTGGCATTGGTCCAGCGAAGTCAAAAGCACTACAGTGGTGCAACCCAGTTGAGAATCTCATTTGAAGCTGCTCTGCACTCACCAGTGCCAACCCGAGCCTTTCCATGTCTGCTCAGAGGGTGCACACGCTAGCAGTTTCTCTCTCTATACAGAGCAGTATAAAGTCAAAGGGTTAATTTGTAACTCATCTCAGTAAAATTACACTGTGCAGCACCTCTTCGCTCTGGTTGTGGCTCCAGCGCTATCACAGGTACGGTACGGCGCACGCAGCTATTCTTGAGCTAGACATCACCGTGCCCAAGGGAGCGTTACCAGTTACCTAACTACAGCAGCGTGACATTCAACTTGAGGGGCTCCAAGGGGTCCTGACCTGCTATCTCGTGAACAAGTCCACACAGAATTTGTGCCGTTGCAGCCTGCTGTTTGTGGGTATCCAAGCTCAATAGGCTAATGCTAATGTAGGTTCTTTCAGGAACAATGAAATCACCGCTCAGCCCAGCAGAAAAGCACAGGTTTTACAGACCTGCCTTCCCTGAAGCACCGCATACAGTAGTTCAGGGAGACATGAGCTTTGGCAGCCAGTTAGAAAAAGGGCTAACCTCAGCTTTGATTGAGATCACAAGCCTTGCAACTCAAGATAATTCTCACCTTCATTAGCAGCTCCCTACTTGTCACATAATTGTCATGGTCTGAGAAGATATCAGACAGCTCTTCGAACATCAGCATTATGTCCCTGTAGAGGAAAAGATGAAATCATTTAGGTTATTAGTAAGCACTCTGAATCAGATCAGATTACTTTTTTTCTCATGGATCGAAAAGATGAAATCATTTAGGTTATTAGTAAGCACTCTGAATGAGATCAGATTACTTTTTTTCTCATGGATCGTTAACAGTTGGGCATATAAAAGGTAACACCACCAAAATGCATCCAATGAGGTGCTGCACATCTACCGGGAACCTTCCTGGGATCTTCTGCTGCTCCCAGTAAAGTCAGGCCTTATTTGACAGCATCACAAAGAAATGCCATAGGTACGCAGACCCTGAGCAGGGTTTTCAATCACACTGCAGGGTGTGAGATTGTTGTAAGAAAGTGGGTAAATGGATACAAAGGAACAGAAAAATAGCTGTGAGAGGTATCCTGAGTACTTCATTTTTGCCCTGTTCCGTGCACTCTGGAAAGCTAGAAGCGTTTAAGTGTACGAGTCCCTTTCTATTACCCAACACTATAAACACAAGATGGCAATATTTTGATCAGGAACAGGAACACGGGACAGCGGAAGGAAAGACCCACCTCTCTCTACGGGAAGTGCAGAAGTATACTGCATGGCAGAGTGACATTTTTCTTTGTTTATCAAAGGCAAAGGCAAGAAATCTATTCTTCCCAAACTGAATGAGCAGAATACCATCTTTCCTACACAGAGATTTCTGGTGTCTGCTTGGCATGCAGTAAATATGCCAGTTGCACAAAAAGGTATTCCCCTGTGAGAAATATCGTCTTCAATACAGATTTGGATTTTGTAGTTTGGGGATACATTTTAAGGAAATGTCAGGACCAGGAGAGGATTAGTGAGGGTTTGTAGTAACCTGGACCTCCTCCAACTTCACGGGAGAGAAGACAACAGGCAAGTATCACGGTGCCCTTTTGCTGACCTTCCGAGAGTGGTGTGCATGAGCTGGGTGAGTAGCTAGTCCCATAGTTTTTCAAAATACATTGTGGAATATCCAATGTGCTATAAAGGACAGAAGAGACCCAGTATCCCTGAGGGCAGGTTGTCCTCTCAATATGAAAGAGGAGCTCACAGCAGTCAGACCCAAAAAAAGGGGTCTGAGCCTCACAGGAATGAGAGGTTCTTCTAAGAGAACAGATGTCCATGAAGGAGCAGAATAGGAAGACTGAGAAAAACAAGATGAAAAGGAAGAGCACTGAGCTTTTTGCCTTTGTTTGGGGCTAGCCACAGGAGCGGAGCGGGAGGCTTACTTTGGAACACACACCCAGGTCTTCTTTAGCCGATAGATGGAGTTGGACTGCAGTGCTGAAATGATGGCCCTCAAGGAGGAAAAATTCTTCAGGATCCTACATTCCTATGAAAGGAGCGGTTAGAAATACAGGAGCATTAAATGTCAGCATTACGAATATGTTAGTGCTCTTCTGTTTGACCGGTATCATGCTTGCTACACATTCTCACTGCTAAGCAGGCAGCTGTACAAATACCGAGCATCAAAAGTATCACTCCCCCCTCCAGCCACCAAACACTTTATGGGCTTTGGCACTCATATCTTGTTTTCCTCACTTTCATGTATTTGTGGTGATGTTGCAGTGTTACAGCTTCCAGTTCTCCTAGTAAAAATAAAAGTGGAACCGAGTCCATCAAGCCAGGCTAAAAAGCACAAATGTTACTCTTCTTAAAAAGCTCTTTATAGTTACCAATCCCTTTTACCCTTTAGGGGAAAAAGCAGGCTTTGCGTCTTTGTATGTGGTATTTAAAATGTAAACCCTCAATCATCTAAGTGTCAATTAAAAATAAAGACATGCAAAGGAATAACCTGTTATTCAAGTATGTGCACACTGTTAAACAGAAAAACCTTCCCAGCTTTTCCAGAGTTGGGATCAAATCCTAACAGAGAGACTGGTTCATAGACATTTCTTATGCAGCTTCTCTGTGGCAAAAGCTTTGATGCAAAAAGAACACTGAAAAACTTAATTCGCAAAAAAATAGCATAGATTACTGGTAAAGCAGATGGAAGCAAGGAAGGGAGGGGGAAAGTGTGGCCTGTGACACCTCAAGGAACTCCTGTAAATCCGTTGGTGGCTCATGAACCACAGCACGGGCACCACAGACTTAAGAAACTCTTGCAAATACAAGCTCTCACAAACGGTTGTCTGTACATGCAAATTAAGCAGACAAAACACATGCCAATTTAATTGTTGCATGTAGATGAGAAGATATTCAAACTACAATTCTGCTTCTGCAAATTTTTATGAGGCTGATTATTACACTAATAATGCTGATTATGTAAAGAATCCTTACAGTGAAAATAGACATAATTTATTTCCTTTGTAGGACTAAACAAATGTAAAGCAACCTTAGCATAAACAAAAGTCAGACCTTAATATATCAGCAACTCTGTTCATGAGTTGCATTAAAATTGACTGAACAACTAAGCCAAGTACATTTACTCCCATTTATTTACCTAAAAAAACCCTTTGTGCAACTTAGGAGGCTACATTTAACAAAGTGTGGCTTAAGAAGGCTGACTGGGCAGACAGCACTTGAAGCAGGTTGGCAGTTAGGCTAGATAAAGACCAAGTTCAAGATCCTGTGGTAGGACACACAAGACCTGAAAGCTATTCTTGCATGGTTTGGGGCCAAAGAAGCCATCTAACAGCTCTTCTTCAGGGACTGACACGTTTGAGGAGATCCTTCTTTCTTTATGTTCAACTTGAAATTCAGGCTGGGGAGAACATAGATTTAGAGGCACGCATTCTTAGCATTTCTTTTTTTTTCAAATACAACAGGAGTTTGGACTGGAAGATCCAATTTGGAACCGTCTTGACTTAGTTGCACGTTGCATAATTTAAAGCATATTAGGAACTCAATATTGGATTTTGTGTTCTCAATGATTTAACTGACTGCAGACTAAACTTTAGCAAGCTTTCATTTGTATATAAGAAGACTTTTTAAGACTGCTTTGAATAACTTTGTTTCATGCTGTGTCCTTCACACGGGGAAAACCAGAAAGAATCCTGTGCAGAAGCAACTTTGATTTAAAAAAATTAAGCATAACAGGATATTAATGATTTCATTTTTACTTTTTATTTTTAAAGAAAATATTCTGTGAGTGAAATTGGCTGCTCCTGCTCAGGAACCTTAGATCTAGGTGGAGCAGAGAGGGCTGGCAGTTAGAAAAAGAATTCAGTTTATCTTGCAAACCAAGAAATGGGATCCAAAAGTCACCAACAGATAACAAACGTGGAACTCCATGCTGCTAAGTTACAGAGTTAGCTGTCAGTGAATAACTGCACTTTAATGAGTGGATTATTTTCTAATTCAGGCATCTAACTATTCAAAACACTCATTTGCATGCACAAAGCAAGCAACTTTCTTCAGAAGTGGGCAGCTAAGTATATATGCAACTAGCTGTTCTACATGTACAATTATTTTGTAGAGCGTGCACATGCATTTTTCATGTGCTTAGCTAAGACTGGAGTATTTAATTACTGGAGTATGAATTAAATAAAGGGAGAAGCACTGAATCAACAGAGGTGGAGAACAAAGTTCTCCATCCACAGAACGAGTATGATGAGCGTGGGGCCTGTCCTGGCTTCCCCAGGTCTCCCTGCTGCCCCGTGATGAGCATGAACCTGCTTCGTACTCGCTCGCCCAGACTGCAGACCAGTCCGCCCCGTAAGGGCCCCTTTCGCTGGTACCCTCTGCAACTTAAAGATCTGCACACAGAAAATAGGCATCAGACTTCCCAATCCATTCACACGGGCTATAAAGCAGCCATCGGATGATAACAAAAACGAGTCAACGTTAAGTGCCAAAAGAGAGGTGAAAGACTACTTCCCCATACCAGTTTCCTGAACCATGCAGTTGCCAGAGCTTAGGTGCCAGGACTAACAATACTGCCTCTGGAAGCACAGAAGTGCATTGTCAAGGCTGGAAAGCCTCTGTTTGGCTTGAGCTTTTTATGACTGCTTATTTTGTATAGCTCAGAAAGAATCCATGCGATTCTTAAAACAAAAGTCAACGCACGTCCATATGAAAGTGCTTGAATGTTCTCTTCAAAAGAGATCTAGTGCCAGTGCTCTGAGGGGGGTTAAAAAGGTTGCAGTAAAATATTAAAGATAAAATCTAAGAAATTAGCAAACTAGAGTTATGTAAAGAAGGCATGCTAAACCCTTTCATGCAAAGATTAAGAAACACCTAATCTGCTACAAGAGAAAGGAATTGAAGCAAAGAGTAAAAATGTGTTAAAGAAACATGCGAGATAATGATAAAGTAGAAAGGTAAGAAGATGAGGAGACTGGTACCATATTGTACCAGTTATTTGTAATAAATGTAATTCTACTTATTACGATTGTAATTCTACTTATTTTTTCTGGTCACTGCTTGCACCTCTCACCCCCTCCAAACCAGCCGTTTTGTGTACCTAACATAATCTGTGAATAACTCAGTAGGCAAATGACTTCTCAGCCTCAAGAATTTTTCAAAACAAAAGAGTACAAACAATAATTTTTTTTTTCCATGTTAAAGAGGCTACTACTTCCTAGAAGTAAGTTAGCTTCGTCTGCACTTACTTAAAACCTTGTATTTACTTTACTTTCATATATGCACATACCTATGTATAAATGTATGAAAACAAACAGTTGTGCTGTCTTCCACTATATCTGATTTCAACTCCCGTGGTGTTCATAGACGCCGGAGAGGGAGCATGAATTTCATTGACTGAACATGAATGGCCAAAGGCAGGTAAGCGCAAAGCTTATTCCGACTGTGCCCGCTGCCCGCACCACTGTCAGTTCTACTCCATTCTTGTTAAACTTTCCTCTGAAAACAAGTCTAACCTTTGGATGATGTCAACTATCACTTCACTTCTTTCACTGATATGAGCAGTATTTTCTTTCTAGTGAAGTCAACTGGCTGAATTTATACCTATCTTACCACAAATGTTACATTATCAAGTATATAGCACTCCCCATCTGCAAGACACAGTATCTGCCTCACCCATTGATTAGCATTCCCAACCCTGTGAAGAGACAAGCATCAACCCCATTTCCACAGTGGGTAAGTAACTAAGGGGAGGAAGGGCAATAGTTCATCTGCTATTACAAAGAAAGTCAGTCAAAAATAGAAAGAATTAGAGCTAAGATGTTCACTGGCCTGGGACCAATGCACACAACCCCTTTCTCCCCTCCTAACTCCCTCACTCCAAGGCACCCGCACAAGAAACTTTAAACAGTCTAGAATAAATGCTTTACATGTGCAATATGAATCCACTTCTCAATGATCTTGGCTCTTTGCTGTGTTTTGAGTTCTTTGCTCTTCAGGATAGTGCTGACAACACATTTGGTAACTGCATTAAACTGAGAGATGGTGGCTCTGATGGTAGGTGCCAGGTGCTTGTTTTCTTTCTTATCCCTTCGAGACCAGATGCATCCCAAACAGTGGTAGGGCACAACTTTCTTGAAGAGTGTCTAGAGAGAAATAGAGGTGTGTTAAGTCAGCAGGATTCTCCTAGATCTCTATTGTCCACAAAAAGAAATGCATGTTTACAGTACAAATTCGATCTAAATCTGACATGGTATTAAAAGGTAAATATTTGTTTTCTTCTGGTTTAAAATATACACTTTGGCATACTCTTTATAGGCTTGATGCCCTAAAAGAATTGTCAGCTAAATAGTCCTGGGAAAATAAGAGACATTTTTATATCAGCTGCATAACCAAGGAGAAAATTTTTTATACAATGATATTTTGAAGGAGATTGATACAGACAAACCGAATCAGAGCACTAGATTTAAGAGTACCTATACATCTTTAGGCCAGGTAGCAATATAGTCAAAATGTGCTATTTCTTAAGTGTCGAATAATAAACTTTGCAAAAAAGACTACACAATATACATTCACACTTTAAAAAAAACCCCAAACCTTCAGAATGACTGCAGGAAAAAGCCCAATGAACGAAGCAAATTGGATAACCAAGCAGAGCAGTGTTCTGTGTCCCAACAACAGACCTGTTCTGGAACACTATACTTATATTGACATAACTTTAAAAAAAATTTTAGAAGCCCTGCACTATTTCCCCTAGCGTTTCAAGTAGTACGTATAGTCTACATACTGCATCCATGTATGTCAACTGTTCTGCCACAAGGTCGTCTTGGAAAAAAGATAAGTCTTCTGGACTGCTGATCTCCATTTCCTCTTCATCGTACAGGTTACAGAGGGAAGTGCTATGGAACCCATCTGTCCAGGATGGAAAACACGACTTCGTAAATTTATACAGCAAACAGTGAATCAAAGCAGATGTTTGTTTGTTTTAAAACATCACTGTATATATTATGGCAGAATGCCCAAAGGGTCCTGCCTGATGTAATGGCCCCACTGTGCTGCATATTTTAGTGAGAAAGATGATGACCAGAAGATTAAATTAGCAAAGAAAAGGTGGAAGAAAAAGAAATAGAGTTAGAGAGAAGTGAGCTGTTCAGGGTCTCTTAGCTGAGAAGTAACTTCACCCATTCGCTAACCATTCTTCTCAAAGAAAAAACACCACCATCCCCCCAACAAAATTGCAGAATTTTGTTACTCTACTTTTCAGTATTTATGCATTTTATAATCTGGGGGGGAAAAAAAAAAATCAAACTGCAGAGGGACGAGACTGCAGTTATATCCCCAAAATATTGCATTAGGAATGCTCTTATATCCAGTTTTCATCTCGTATGTGTGGAAATAAAAGGAAATATCAGATTTATTGGCACCATTTGTGGCTACATGGACTATATTGAAGAGAGTTTATTCCCGCATCCCTCACCTTCCCTATCTGGGAAGGGAATACAGTAAGCACCTACAGCATTCAGCTCAAAGCTGCTTCTAAATTTGCACTGGGCAGCAGTGAAGAGGTGAGAGAGAAGAGCTGTCCTCATCTAGGGACCCGATCCAGTGCAGAAGGGAAGGGATTTTACAGATATTCCCATGTCATCTTTTGGCTCCCACAGGTTGGAAACAAAGCCACATTAAAACACAAAGAAATATGCCCTTGTTTCCCGTGGTAGAGGAGGAAGTCAAACAGAAAATCCCTGAAAATAAATCCTCTTCCTAATCCCTTTTACTGTAAGGCGACAGTAACTCCATAAGAAGGGAGGAAAAAAAAATGGACTTGCTGAAGACTAACAAGGAAAGTACTGAGTATACTACAAGAGAGATTTCATTAACAAAAACAAGCAGCGCATTTCAGAGTATGTTGTGCAATACTTCATACCCAATTAAAGCAGAACAGACATTAAAGGAACAAAAGCAGATAAAGTGATACTTCATCATTGTTTTTCGAAATACTTCATTTTTCCTTTCTTCATTAATTAGCGAAACATAATCATCAATGTAAATTGCTACAGTTTTGATGTAACAAATTACAACTACAGGCTGTATCCAGATTTCCATCTGTACATTCCAATTGCACAATTTATTGACAGAGCGAAATGCAATAAATGGAGACCTCTGTTCCAGCGTTATTTTTCTGTGGCTGTTTTGTAACAATACGCATAATTAAATGGACTTCTACTGAACTGTTACAAGAGTCACACTTTTTTCTCTCTCTTTTTGGCTACGTAACTCCTCATTTTCCTTTCAGCTCTTGAAATTCAACTGAAAATCCTCATCACTGAGTTGCAATCCTACTCAAAACCTCACAGCACCCTTAAAATCAGGTCCTGGAGTGCAACGCGAGATTTTCCTTTTCTTTTTTCATGTCTCTTTTTCTCCTTTCTCTCTCACCTTCAAAAATGTGTAACCAGTCTTTACCCTCCAAGGAGCTGGAATCCTCTTGTACTCAAGTATCTCATCATCTTCAAATCGCTCTGCTCCATTTAGCCCTCTCAAAGCCCAGCTGCTCTCTTGACTTCACTGAGAGCAACCACGCGCCCCTTCTGAATTTGCAGTCTCTGACTCACCTTGCTTTGTATTGCTCAAGCTGCAAGAATTGAGGCCAGGAACAGCTTTTATCTATGTATCTGGTACTGCAATCTAATCTACTGGCATGGCTGATGGCAGCACTGAACAGAAGTCTGATTACACAAATCAAACTGTAGGATTAAGATCCAAATTTGTAAATTCATAGCACAATATGAATGCTCTAGAAAAATAATTATCAGCAAGTCTTGATTGCAGACAACACATTAAGAGTTTTGAAAAAAATCTCTGAAATGAACAAAGATGGAGCTCTGATAAAGTAAGTGATATTTCTAAAACTCTTATCTGCAGACTGAGCAGGTTAACTGCATTCTCCTCCTCTTATTTTATTCTAATTAACAACCTCTATTCTGCCACAATTTGGAAAATGTTATCATTCAGATTGACCCATCTATAACTCAGAAAGGAACCTTTTCAACTTGAGGAAACAAATGCAGAAGCAGGGCTTCTGGGAACTTCTGCTCACTTTGAACAACAGATGAACCCAAATATAGCTTTCATGAGCTTTCTTTGTTTGACCTGTGGGAACCAAACCCAGGAATGGACATCAATAGGCACATATTAGCAATCCTGTTCACTTACCTGTGTTCAATAAGGAAAACTCCTGGGCCCTGTGCGGTACTCCTTTTTATGTATGTGTTAATGACCGAGTTAATTTGGCATTTCACACTATTATGCATTGACATGGTATTTCTGGAACATCCGGCAGACATAATTTTTATGGGATGAAATGGTTTCTTTCTGTCATTTCCTTTATCCTTTATTACATTAATTATTCCCTCTTACCCCTCCACCAAAGCTGGAAGTTGATTCTAGTTCTCATTCACACACTACGTGAGCTCCTATGACTTTTCAGCTTATGCCACAGGAAGCTTTCTGACCAGGATAAGGGTATGTGTCAGGCTTGACGCTGCACACAGCATATTTGTGTTACTACAGTTCACTATTGTTTCAGTAGATTGTGACCCCCAATAACGTAAGTTTTTCCTCTGTCCTTGGATACCAGCAGCCGGCCACTCAAATAGGAAAAAACAGCCACAGACACTTCCTTTGACATGATGGTAACTAGGAAGAAAAGCTTCATGACAACAAGGCTTGTGACTCAAGCTGTATTTTGTCGCAGCTCTGTATTTTGCTTTTTGTTGGTTTGGGCTTTTCTTGGGGGGGGTGGGATTGAAATGAGAAGACCAGCTAAAAAGCAGCTGTGTGTTTTAACTCAATGACATGGGAAGTGCACTGACAATTAACCACTTAGCTGCTGCAGCTATCTCAAAGCTTTGGCTAAATATTAAAGTAGTCCTGGATTTCCCAATCCATCCCAGAAAGAAAGAATGAACAGGCATAGGCACCTACACTGTACGACTATTTCATCCCGCACAGAACCTGCAGCCTCATACAGAGATTCTTTTAAAAAAAAGAAACAAGAAAAAAGTCACTGGTGAGCCTCACAATATTGTCAATTAGCATGAGAGTTGATGCAATGTACTCCACATAAATCCCTGTGGTACCACATGGTCTGGAGAACAGGAAGACAGAAGGGAAAGGTAACTTACCGTCGTTTTCCACTTCTTGGTGCTGGAACTGCTCCAAGAGGTTCTGCGCCCTCCTCTCCGGGTCAGAGCCAGGTATATTCCTCTTCAGGTAATCCAGCAACTTCAGCAAACACAGGTAGTCGGGCGGCTCTCTGAAATCCTCAGAGCACTGATCGAGCCAGGCTCGTAAGATTGATGCTATTGCACTAAGAGCAAATACACAGAGAACACACTGGTTGTATACAGCATGTATTGATGCAATTGTATGTATCTGTATCTAATATAACAATAAAAACACTGAGACATTCATACCCCATGTGAAGGTGGTATGAAGACTTTTCGAGCAAGGAATTTAATTTGTTCTTTTTATGCATGGAAACTTATTAAGATATCACTCAGATTTTGCCAGGGACATCAGTGAAGTTATAGCCCCAAAATGCAAACTAATAAAGAATCAAATCCATTTAAGCTATATTGAGACCCTTCTATTAAATTCAGGATATCAAATAATGATAGATAAAGCAATTAAGATAATAGAATAGAACAGACTATTGCAGTTGGAAGGGA
>NW_009212110.1:0-11422 GCF_000690835.1 Fulmarus glacialis
AGTTGCTGGCTGGAGTTAAACCACGACAAGGTCATATCTGTTTTTGATGCAATATTGCTTTGTATGTGATGTGATTCAGTTGTTCATGGAAAATGATGCCCAATTGGTCCCAGCCATGAGCATTCACTCAGTTGCATTCCCAAATCCCCAAACATGAAAGAAAACGTGTTTATTGGTTTCTAATTCCTGAGTTGTACAATTTGTGACAGTTCTCTTTCATGTTTATGGAATGTACCGATATGAATGGCCCTGTCAATAGAAAACTAAACTTTTGGGAACGTTGCTGTTTTGTTCTGCATTTGTACCCAGAACCCAGCACAATGGAATTCAAATCTATGATGACGGCTTTTATGTGCTGTGGTTTTGAAAATAGCAATACCACTAATGATGGAAACAAGCCTCAGAGAGAAAATCTTTTACGGTCTGCGTTCAGGCTTGAATTCCTGAAGCTTCCTTCTCATCTCGTTATTCCCAGTTCTACACCTGTCTAAATATAATGGAGTCGATTACTTATACAATGCCAAGTAAACAGAATTAGTTCCGTTTCATGAATGAAATTTGATAAAAGAACAAAATAAATTTTTATAAGCTGGAAATCTTCAAGAGTAAGACATTGAACTATTTTTGGGATGAATCTCTATTTATTGTTAAACATTTTTGATTTCTCTTGTCCCATGCTTAATCTTGACTGGTTCTATCCTCAACCTAAGAAATATCAAGGTCACCAGTTGGTATATCTGGTTCAACATGTTAAAGCAATCACAATGTTCCAATATATTTCCTGTATTTTTGGAAGCAGTTCTTTATTTTGTCTCATTTTCCACATTACTATATTGCAGCTATATTCCACTGACAGCAGACAAATAAGGTGAAAGTTGCTACACTTTATCTAGACAAAGTTTTACTGAAGAATACAAACCAACCAAAATATGGGAAGGAAAAAGTTAGAAAATACATAGTTTTATCAAGTGGTGTTTCTATCACCCAATACTCATAGCATGGAAAAGAGATATTTTAAACGAAGACCTGTTAGTTGGGACCCTTTGGTATTTTTCCAGAAGGAATTCTTTGCTTTGCTTTGGGACCGCTCATACCTCAGTTGTGGAGTACTTAAAGCAGTAATTGATAAATTATGGTTCATGTGAGGCTTAATTATTGTGTGCAAAATGCTTTGATGTTTTTGGATGAAAGGAGCTAAATACATGTGAATTACTATTTAAGTATTTGCTTTCTAGAGGAGGCAGAAAACATGGTTCCCCAGATCCAAACATTTGCTGCCAGGCTTCCTCCTACGGCATGTTCCCACACTGGTGTCCTTTTGGGAGCTGGGAAGTAAAGCCCGTGAATTGTATGTATACGTTTGGGCCTAACGAACCCTGCACATCTTCCAACTCCTTTTAACCTTTCTCTCCTAATTAAGAAAATGCTGAGTGTGATTAATGCAGAACAAATAGATGCAGAACAGTGATTAGGAATAAAGCCTGTACCCCAAGACTATGGAAAAAGGCGGAGCCACAGAAGTAGTTGGCTTTCTTCACTCTCGCAAGACCTACTTCTCTTCCTATTCACTTTTAGGAATGATTCACAGTGTTAGTTCTGATTATTTAGACCCAAGATGAACTTCTGAATGGTTCAGGCGCAGCTCACAGGTGGAGGTTATGTTGCACGGTTGTCCTCCCAACTCTGCCAGGTGGAGGTATGTGTCCTGGGCAACAGGGACATTCTGGTGCATCTCTCAAAGGTCAGAAAGTTTGGCCTCTGCTGCTTTTACGTATTCTCTTTCCAATGTGTGATGACAACCTTCCAGATCAGCAGAAATGATTTTCTGAGTGGGCCGTATCTTCCAGTTTCTTGGAATTAGAGGCAAGAAGTTTTCCAACAGAGGATTTTGAGGATAGAATTTTCTTATTATGTGGGCTCGCCTAAGAACAGTTCTGTTGACCTTCAGGATAAAATTGGTTTAAATATTCCTGCTTATTGGGTGGGGAAGGAATACTGAGGCAGTGATAAGGACATCTTTGAAAGTATTTTAATACACTGACTTGTGTATATCCCTGCTCTCTGCTGGTTAAGATCAAAATTGCATTTAAATAGGAATATCTGAAACCTCTTGTGCTATAACTGTGAAGTTTAGAGCAACTGTGGTTTGTGCCTTCTTAACATTCTTGGTATTGGCTTCAGATTTATTTAAATCCTGTTGATTTTATATTATTTAAAACTTGTAACATGCACTTATGATGGATTGAATAAACACATTTTAAGAATAATTTTCTATCTACCTATCTCTCTGTTGCTTTTCCCAGTTTGAGTGCTGTTGTCTTATAGGGTTTTTCAAAAGTTATGCTTATACTTATGACATGTTATGCATATTTTTTGTGCTGAAAACATGGCAGTTTTTCTCTTGACAGTAAAATATTCCTTTTCTATTATGATAGTCTGCTTTTCCTCTTACAATAATTCTAATCTGTTGTGCAGATTTTATACAAACATACATACATACACAAACATGTGCCCACACACACTTCGAATGTCAGCAGCTACCATACAAGCATAAATGAATTGCCTGGGCATTTGTTAATTTGAATGAACATGAGGCTTCTGCTTCTCCTATGGAAAAAGAAGCAAACCCAACAGTTTCTCTGGGAATTCATGCAGTGTGAACAGAACACATCTTGGCAAAATGGTGAGCCAAGAAATTCCTCTTTAGTTGCTCTGTTAGGCAAACTGCATTTTAAATTTCTTGCCGAGGGCTTTGTTTGACTTGCCCCAGGCAAGCTGTTCAACATATTTATCAACCCTGTTGTAGCATTAGAGCCAACGCTCATCTAGGAAGATCATCCGCTTAATGCCATCTGTCATCAGCAGTTTTATTTCTTTCAGCTGAGCTTGTTCTCCATTTCAGGTTTTTTATATATTCTTCCCAACCATTTCTTAGTTGATTGTTTTCCAGTGATCTCAAATATTCTGTGATTGCTCAAATATTCTGTGGTTGCTGCATGTTAAAGCCCTAAAGACATCAACAATTTTATTTTAAATCCTGATTGATAACATTAGTCCTCTATGCATCCAGATGGCTCACCAAAGCGCCCTACATATTGCAGTGTTATGTAAAAGATGATATTGCATTTCAATCTGAATCTGGAATTCTTTCCAGATTCTCAACACAAATTTGAAAAAATTCAGAAGAAAGACTCTGGGGTACTTGGTGCCTATGAGGACATGGCTTTGATCATTTTAGATTTTCAGGCCCTTATTAACTGTTGTGTAAGTGCACAGGCAGTATGAAAGTGTTCAACAAAGCTGTATTCACTCACTTTACATGTGCTTGTGAGATCCAGTTCTACTTTTGGATTTGTGTCCACAATCACAGTGAAGCCAGAGGGACTGGCATATTTCCCTGTAGAGAACAAAATTTAACTTTCTGGAAGTCTGGTGCTATTGAGTTACATAAAGTCAAGAAAAAATATTGTAACCAGGTGTACAACCACTGTGTATAGACTAGATACGGGCTGGATGTTCTCCTGGGTTGCCAGGACGTCCTGGTCTCCTTACTGTCCAAACTGGGAGTCTGCTGGGTCACATTACAGCTTCCTTGTTGCCTGCTTGCCCGTCTCCTCTTTGGGGCAGGGAACACGATGGTGCCTACCAAGGTCTCATCCTGACCTTTCATGGTGAAGGCAAGGTACCCACTTCAGCCTGCGAAGTACGAAAAATTAATGGTCTCCACAGTTCTGGAGCACGCAGCATAAATAAATATCTCTTTGGCTCAGTACTTAGAAATATCAGTACTTGGACTGACTGCAATCGATCAGCTGTACCAACTGCTCTACACAATTTTTTAAAGAGAAAAACGCCAATCACACTCAGTATTTGGCGGAAATGTATGAAATGAGAATTATTATATAGGTATATAACTTGCTGAGGTTCAATTTATTCCTTCCAATTGGGGAAAAAAGTCATTTCAGTTCAAAGCAGCTGAGCATTTCCTTCTCCAGATTTTACAGAGGTAACTAAATCAATCGTATTCAAAATTTGGGCCAAGTCCTATACTGGCCAAGAGAAGTGGGGATACTGGCAGCTGTGTCTTCAGCTCCCGGAGAGATGCTGGCTAGAGCAAGATGCATTGAGGTAGGCCGGTGGGATGTACCGTTGGCTGTCCTTTACTGCTTCAATGTATAGGAGCAGCCTGTGCCCCCAGCTACTTTTGGCTGGGTACTGTAGCATTTGAGCAGCTGGCAGAATCATTGCTTCTAGGGTTTCAGAACATAAGCTGGCACAAGAGCTGGTCTCCTCTGTCTAGGGCGCTCCCGAGCCTTGGATAGATCCTATCCCGCTACTTACTCTGATCGGGGTTAGGGAAGAGGTTTCCAGGGCACGTTGCTCTTTGTTTTCTCAGCGTACCAGCACGTTTTATTTTTCTGAGTGTATCTTTAAAACTGACATTTTCCTCTACTTAGTGGAATCATACATTCTAAAATCCTGTTAACAGAAGGAGGAGCAGGATCCATATCCTTTGCAGTTCATCTTCTGCAGTGAAGCATTGCTATCAACCTGGCATTGAAACCGCTTCTTAATCTGCGGCATGGAAAAGTGCCTTGAAGTGTGGGTGTAGGGATTGCAGGCAGTGGGCCAGAAAAGACTTGGCATGCCAATGAAATAATGCATTCATTTTTCAGAGTATGACAAAAAAGAGTCTTCTGGATGTCCTGTCGGGCTGCTGGGAGGGCAGGGGAGAGAAAATGCTTGTAAATAAAGCTGGCAGGAGCGAAAGGTCGTTGGGTAGTCAGGCAGAAGTCAGGTTGTGTATGCACCTGATGCCCAGCGGAGAAGCCCATACCACAAAGGTAAAGGACAAAGGAATTAAAAAAAATGCTCCACAAATGAAAATACCGTATTCGTGTACAGGTTTTAGAGAAAATATGAAAATCAGCCAGTATATAAAAATGATGCACCTGCTGTGAGTTTCTCTAAATGGAAAGCTGAGAGTCCCTGAAGCATCAGCCTCCTTTAGCAACTATTGAGCTCAGGACTTAATGGACTTTAATTAGTACAGAATAGGTGCATCTTGTGAGGTTTTAGTTTGGATCAAGAATGTCCTTCTGATGCAAATTTACTGCTTGTGCTGATTTACCTCATGGAATCATAAATAGGAATTTACATCAGGGAACCTGCAATACTCAGGGAAACTGAGTATTATTCAAAGATGTGATAGGAACAGACGGAGAATGAGATCAGAACGAAGGCGAGTAAATTTACCTTTGCAAGATCATGCGGTTTCTTGTATGAGTGGAAAACGCGTCTTGAACGTTGCATAATTTTCAAACAAGTTTTCCAATCTGGTTTTTGGTTCTGTGTGATGGCCATTGCATGCAGTACATGAAATAAAGAATCTAGCAATATTACAAGCTACAAACATTATGAGGATAAATAACTTTGTAATTAGTAATTTTGCTTAGGATTCATCTAGCTTATGCTGCAGCATAGACTTCAGCAACTCAGCTTATCATGCTAGACATCTTGGATATCCTAAGGCATCACAAATGACCCTGGATATCTCCGTTTAGGCAAATAAATTAATCCCTGAATGTATGAGCTCCTGTTGCAGTCAATGGAGACCTAGTCAATATGGTTAACGTAATCTGTAAAGCTATTCATCTCACTAGAAAGTAAACACCTGGGGTTCAATTCTGCTCTGTGAATATTTAAAAATTATTACAGATTATCTTTAACAATGGGATGCTTACCTCTCTTACCAGAGTAACACTTTGCTTTCATTATTTTAGAAAAATACTTCAGCTTATGCTAAGTATTTCTTGCAAATATGCAAATGATCTGGGTTGCCTATGGAAACACATATTCCTTGGCTGAGCGTTGGGCTGTGTACAAAAAGAGTTGTTCAGAAGGTATAGATGTGTATGGTTATATAAAAAGAATAGTTTGAGAAAATGAATGTGGGTGCTAGAAAGGAATAGGGGTACTAGCATTTATTCCCAAATTGTATGATTAATATTATTTCTAGGGATGAATGAACCTTTGAAGATGATTGCCATTTGAATCTGTTTGGTTTTGAAGTTCAAAAGCAAAAAAACTTTAAATGCCTTTTGAAATTCCAATCAAGAGTCAGTCAAAACCCATCACTGAAAGAATAGTTTTTGTTTTACAAATTAGCAATTAAAAAGTGACAAATATCTCCAATGCTTAAACACTATTCTGCAATAGCCATTATGTTGAAATAATGCTTTTTCTGGGAACGTGAGTATGTTCCCCAGTGTTTCCTTTTTTTTCCTTTCTCTTAGGAATGCCTCTGGAAGCTCTCTACTAATGCTAAAGCTGCACTCACTTCACCAATACTGGGCATTATGCAAATTATTTCATGAGTAGTTTAAAATCATTCATGTTTTCTAGTTTCAAATTATAATATGCGTGGCTTATTTTGCTTTTATGTGTCTTTTCCTACTGTTTTTTACTGTTTTTTTCCTCTGAGTTTTATTTGATTATTTGATTTAATTATTTTAATTATTTATTACGGTTTTCTTACTAGAGTAGTAATAATTAGGGAAAATAAACTTTTTTGTACTAGGAGAGCATGTGAAGTCTTGAACTGAGATTATTTCCCTATTTTAGTAATCATTGTTCATGTTAAATGTGGCTTAAGGCAGCCAGTGCTCTGAAGAACAGGCATTCCATGAGCTTATGTGTCTTAACTCCGGAATATTGTGTGGGTTTTATTGTTAATATTTCTCTCCATGTGACAGTTTCTCCGTAGAACGTGGCACCACTTTAGCAGAATAACAAACATCAACCACTGGATGTATTAATACTGTGGAAAGCAATTTAGTATTGTATTGTTGTAAATTATGTCCCTTTACTAGCAGGTTGTTTTATTATGACAAAGCCTTCAATTTTATCTGTTCTCGTGGATGTGAGGATTTATTGTTTGTGCAAGGTGCCAGCGTACTTGAGAAATGATGAGAATAGTTCACCAAGAGAATAAAATGTCTGTCTCTCAGGGGAAGGAGGCCAGAATGAATTCAGACATAAACTGGTTACAGAGAAGAAAAAGTGAAAGAAACCATGATGAGGATGTAGGTCCCTACGTCAAATCAACAGGTCAGAGAAGGCTATCAATGAGAGAATCCTAAATAATAGTTATTGATCAAGGAGAGTCTGGGGCCATTACCCTGATGATCAGTAATTTCAGACAGTGCAGTTAGGGATTTATTGAGCATTAAAATTCTTGACATAAATAGGAAAAGAATGAGCACTTCTACTTAGTATTTGAAGTTGGGCCTATATTTGAACTCAAACCTGAATTTGGGTTGTGTCCTTAATTTTGGGTTACACATTTGCACTCAGGTGTGGGCCTAGCAATACGTTGTGGGAGAAGTTTTGGGTCTGTACTATTCCTTGGCATAGATGAAATAGCTCATTCACCACCCCTCAGCATGCTTGTCCAACCAACGTTAGTTTGATAAATTGGCTACAGAGTCCTTTCTGCAAGGGTCTCAGCGTCACCTGCTGCCAAACCAGCTGGGATTTTAGGCAGCTGGAGCTCAAACTTCCCTTGTAATATTAAGGATGCACAGCACTCAAGTATTAGTGTTGGGCTGAAGTTTATTTTCTATGCTTCACATACGGATACAGACTTAGGATCTAACAAACAACCCACAAAATAAATTAAAGGCATCATTGGAAGCAGTCTAATATAGTCTGCCCACTTCTGTGTGAGTTCTGATGCCCTCTTCTGCTCTCCACCTAAATCCAACCACCAGAAAACTACTGAAAGGTGCCTGTTTTTTCAGGACGACATGTTTGGGTGAACACTGTCATGGGAAGTAGAGAAGAACCTAATGAATTCTGAGACCGCCAAGTTTAAACAGTCCTAAAAAATAAGCAGAATAGCTGGGCAGTGTGTGTAGTTGAATATCTAAATTTAAGATAGATAAGATTTAAGTGGATCCTGCCTCCTTCCTCTTTTGGGGTTGTATATTTAAATACAAAATTTTCTTCTGTTGACAGAGTAAATTATGATTATCAGAACGAACAAAGTCTGTTAGAGCAGACTGGATGGCCATGGAAAAGCTGTGTTCCTGACTTTTCACTATCTTGAAATGGAATGGAAATACCTTTTTTTGGAACCTCTGATAGACTTGATATACAATAGGCCTTCCACGTAATTAAACAACTGTCCCAGTCATGATTTTTAAATATTATGTTTTCTCTTCTGTGTTGACTTTAGCAAAATCAGATGCACTTTTCAAATAGATTTTTCATCACAGTCTAATTCTGTAATGCCTCCAAAATGTCCTCATGGATAAAGCAATATGAGGATGTAGTCAACATCTCTGATGTTGGGCATGAGGAATAGAGAACTGCAGACAGGAATGATGAAGCTCAAGAGTTTTATTTTAGCAGAAATTTGCCCTCCTACCCCAAGCTGTGTATGCTTGTGTTTGCTTCTGAACTTTATCGCCGTATGCCCACCCTGTGTAAAAGAGTCAAGAATTTTGCATACCCTCCGTGTTGAAGTATTGTTAATTGCTTACATGTTTCACATCACTCAAATGGATTGTGACAGGAATTTTGGCAGGATGCATGTGTTATTTTTACAAGGAACTTGCAGACGTACCTGTGTTCACAGTTTTACATATACGTTTGCAGAAATACGGATAAAAATACACTTCTAAGCAATTATTTGGTTAAAGACTCAAAGGCTGTGTCTAAACTATTTGTTCAAAGGCTGTCTTCACAATGGACCAAGAAGCACTTCCCAGGCTCCCTCTCATCTGTGACCTGACTGTTGGGATGAAACATGGGCATGCCCTGTGCCCCTTATATGTCTCTGACTTCTGTGGGAAGGAAACCTGAGCGTCAGGGATTGCTGATGTTCTCTAGTTATGCTCTTGATTTGGACAATGACAGGACCACAGCTGCCGCTTGTACTGTGCAGCATAGGCAGAGCGACGTGTGAAAACTGTCTCACCCTATCTCAATTGACGAGACCTAGGGGCATAATTACTGGAAAACTTCCCAGACTTAACTGAGATAAAATAGTGACATCAGGTACAGAAATGCACTCTAGTTTAAATCACCATTAGGTGATATGTGAGTGCTTGAAAAATTTCTCTCAAATGAGAATTCTAGATTGTTCTTTCTGCAAAACTGGGAGGGAATTTCAAGAGAGGTCCTACAGCAGTTTGCCAGCAGCCTAATTTAGCTGAGGTACCCAAGTCTAATAGCCATAGCTATCTCCGTAGTCAAGGGAGAATGACTGTAATTTGATCAGCAATTTATATCTTCTGTGGGCTGAATTGTCCTCAGGAGATGCCTGCCTCTTTCTGTGGTCTCCAGGAGCAGGCTAGGCTCCTAATTTATGCAGCTTGCCTGAGCACCTGAATTAGAAGGAGAAATCTGGGTCATTACTTCCGTATTTTTGGTGCATTGCAACTGCAGAGACAGGAGTTGGTCAAAATAAGTTACTTTAATTTGAAGCTAATCTCTAAAGTTTCAAAGAAGCAATATGCCTTTGTGAGCCATTGCAGTTGATAGAAGGGACTGCTTTGTTCTTCTAGTTGTACTTTGAAGGAACATCTCTGTAAATTTTAACCCATCATATCTGCAGTGTTATCAATAGAAAACCCATCATGGATCATTGATTTCTAAGTGTATTTAATATTTAACTTATTTTTTACTGCCTTTTATTTCTAATGTTTTAGTAAGGGAATAATAATAATAAGTATGTTATCACTGAAATAGAACATACTTTTCCCATAATCAGGGATAAGCTAAACAATACTAGAGTGTACATCACAGGTTTCAGCTTTAGAGTCCTCCACATCGTAGCGAACATCTCTTAATTATTTAAGCCATCAGAGAATTGTGAATGTTATTCTTGTTTGTTCCTTCCCTCTGGGTTTCATACAATGTGCTTGATTCCTATTACCGGGAGAATTTTGCTGATTTACACCTGTTGACAGTCTGCTGTCCTTTGATAATTGGCCATGTGGGTGAATGACTACCAAAATTTTGTCTGAACATCAAATATCTGCATGCATAAATTGTTAAAGCAAAGCATTTTTCCTCCTGTATAGCATATAATTTAATCCATTATTACTGCCACCTTTAAAGACTGCATATGCTTGAAAGCAGAAAATTAAATAACTGTTTGCCATTAATACAAATTATTGTGTTTTGACAGCTTGCTAATCAACTAAAGTAAAAATGGTGCTGTACAAATAGCGCAATTGCCTTTTAAAGTAACTTTTTTTATGTGCATGAGAATTCTCCTTGTTTGGGCCTTTGAACATTTATAGGATTTGTCCTCTGTGATATGTTAATATTCAGAAGCATAAATAATAAAAAATAAATTTTTAAGCAGAATGGATTTCTCACTATAGTTACTCTATGCAGGATCTTGGAAAACGTTTAACCATGATGTGCTGGCTATAAATGTTATTTCCACTATGTGAATTAATGTGCAAAGGAGTGACTTAATATTGAGCAGATTTTGACATAACGATATGTACTTTATGCAATATTCAGGTATGGGCTGTTTCTGGGGAGCCGAGAGGAAGTTTTGGAGACAGAAGGGAGTCTACTCCACTCAAGTGGGTTATGCAGGAGGGTATACTCCAAATCCTACCTACAAAGAGGTCTGTTCAGGTAAGTCTTTCTCTTTGGTTTATAAGGATTGTGAGTAGAATCCTGTCCGATTAGGAGTGACAATGAAGAGTAAAATGAGTGATGCAGTGATTAAAGAGATCAGGTATTTAGTCAACCCTGGTATTGGCCTTGCATCCTAAACTGTAATGAAATCTATGGTATGCCCATCCCATTGTTATCTCCTAATAATTAACAAGTCAATGTATGTACAAATATTCTCAAGAAAAAGAAAAAATAGTTTCTTAAGAAATGAATTCTGTTTCAAATTATGCAAATGTGTTCCTTAGAAAAAGCATAAGTTTTGATTTTACTTTTGTCTGTATCTGAGTATGAACAAAAATCAGAAAGCACACATTCTTCCTTTTTCTTTCCATATAACCAAGAGGTTGTATGGAGAAGTCTAAATTTCTCATTTGCGTTATTATTAATAATTTGTTAAATTTTTATACAGTTCAATGCCCAGCACCCTATCATTTCCACGCCAAACCCTTGCATTTATTTTTCATTGCACTGTTACACTAATCCTTCTACAGTACTAATAACCCAATACAGTTTCTTTCTGTGATCTAAAACATAGAACCACTGGCAGCCAACTGACTAATGTTGCTGTTAAAGCAAATTCTTGCTTTCCTATACTCGCTAGTGGAGAACAGCTTGGAGGTTTTCTTTTGGTTTATTTTCTTGTTAACACTTTTTATGCCAAATGCTGAAGTTGATATACTGTTCTCACCGACAATCTGTCACATAGGCTTGATAGAAA
>NW_009212110.1:11453-33186 GCF_000690835.1 Fulmarus glacialis
GTTCAGTGGCACAAACAAATAATGGACACTTTAGCAACAGTGGAGAAGTGCTGCAAGGCACCCGAAAAAGCAGAAACTTTCTGGAAAGAGTAAAAAATGTGAAAAGAGATGTTTTAAGACAGTATTTTTCAGACAATACTGAACTAATAAGAAATTGCCTTATAAATGCTAAAGAAAATATATAGATCGGGGAGAATTTCCAGTGGGAACTCATAGTAGTATGCATGCTCCTGAGTGCAAATGTTTAGTATATAGAAATTTAAAAATATCTAGAATAAAAAAAAATAAGATACCATGCCTTTAGCATTAACTGATGCATAGATACCCAGAACTCCTGCAAAACGTAGCGATAAGAACTTTCGTCTATGGAAGGATCAGTGATGTCTGTCTTATTTATCCAAATGGTCCATTACTTCCTAATACTTCTGCACTCTTGTATTTTATACTTTCATCATTTGCCTGCACTATCTGTAATTTTTATAAGCATATACGGTCCAAGACTTATCTGGTAATTATTGTCCACTCTTTTTAATGGCCTGGGTATTAAATAATTAGCTTGTTTATATAGAATAGGGATGTGCAGCACAACTTCTCTTTCCCAATGCACTCATGGGTCCAGTATACTGAGGGTAGTTATGATGGACTGTTGAGTGTTTCTCCAAAGATACTCAGTGCTGGCTGTTGGCCAAGGGAAGATGTGAACACAGGACAAGGTGGTGTAGCCAGGGAAGCAGAAAAAGGTACCATCTCTTTTAATTCTGTGCAGTATAGGCTGGTTTTATATTTCAGAATAGCTCCATAGTATTGTGAGCTTTGCATTTGATTGAGATACTTTGAAAGCTTTTTGTAGCTACTTTATGTGTTGTATTTTATCAATAGTGAACAAAAATAAAAATGGTAATTAAATAATAAGAATCCTGGAATAAAAAAATGGGAAAAATCTTTGAAGTCTATTTTCTGATAGTTTTTTTAGTTAGATTTGTAGTGCAAAAACACAGCTGAGGTTATTTTGCTAGTGCTTGTTTTTATACACGTTTGCATTATGGATGTTTATATGCCTCCAGATGCTGGACACTGGAGGATTTTTTGCTCAGAGATATCTAGAAGCATAAGTACATATTTCATAGCCTTGTCTGTGTGAACATAAATGGGATGTGTATGTGCTACACATTTCTGTTCCTAGTTGTGCAGCTGAGCTGATTTGGAGAATTTACTGATTTCTGCGTGCTATTTTTTTCCTACTTAGCTTCCTCTAGCCCTATTTTACTCTGATTTTATTCTGATTTTTTTCTGGCAGGTTTTTTTTCATCTTTGAACGTACTTTTTGGAAGTCTCTTTAAAGAGACTCTCACAAGCTCCCCTAAGATATTGGCATCTGGCTGCTTCTAGTTGCCATAGTTTGCATTGGGAAGAACAGTTCTTATGAAATAGTAGACTTCAGTTATGCACTGTGAGATTGCCACTTTCTTATTCGTCTGTTTTGGCAAGATCATATCTATGGTAAACACTTAACAGTCATGTCCTCTAAATCCAGCTCTAGAAAGGACATCAGGGCCGTCTAAAGAGTATCCACTTGGCAAGTCTTTGAGCTTTGCTTTCAGCCCATGCAGTCCTGAGAATCTGTGCAGGAAAGTTATTTTAGTCCAACACCTTTCTGGCACTCTACTCTAAAGAAAAAAGCAACAATTCTTTGGATGAAACATTTAGCACTTCTTGTAAAAACACATTGTCAGCTAGACCTCAGGCAAAATGGTGTGGATTTACTCTTTTCCTCATGCTAAGGTCACTCAAAATATATCAACCAATGGTGGGTTTTTTGATTCAGTTGCCTAAATGTAGGATTTCATGCCATTTGAAATGTCTGAGAATATCCCATGTGCCACACTGTAGTCACATATGACAGTTTTTCATGGATGCCCCAGCTGCCCTTGGATATCTCAAAAGTAACTGGATGCCTATATGTGAACACCTAATTCAAATCCAAGGTATCTATATGTACATTCACTATCCATACTTTTATCTGGAGCTAAGGACATGGGCCATGCACTGTTGATTTGTGTGCATATGCGCTGCTACACAATGTGGAGGCAGAGGAGTGTGTGCCTGCTGAGGCATAAGATTTTCCAATCTCTTGTTCTTGGATGTTCTTGAATGCCTGTGCAGTTTTGATCATGTATCTGTCTGATCCATGCATGTTATATGCAATCATAAAATCGTAGAATGTTTTAGGTTGGAAGGGACCTTTAAATATCATTTAGTTCCAAAACCCCCTGCAGTGGGCAAGGACATCTTCCACTACATCAAATTACTCAAAGCCCATTCCAATGATGGGACATCAACAACTTCTCTGGGCAACGTATTCCAGTGTCTTACCACCCTCATTGTAAAAAATTTCTTCCTTATATCTAATCTAAATCTACCCTTTTTCAGTTTAAAATGGTTACTTATTGTCCTGTCACTACAGACCTTGGTAAAAAGCCTTTCTTCATCTTTCTAATAAGCCCTTTTATATATTGAAAAGCCTCAGTAAGGTCTCCCTGGAGCCTCCTCTTCTCCAGGCTGAATAACCCCAACTCTCTCAGCCTTTTTTCATAGGAGAGGCATTCCAGCCCTCTGACCATTTTCGTGGTCTCCTCTGGACCTGCTCTAGCAGGTCCATGTCTTTCTTGTACTGGGGACCCCAGAGCTGGATGCCATACTCCAGGAGGTGTCTCAGAAGAGTGAAGTAGAGGGAGGGAATGACCTCCCTCGACCTGCTGGCCACCCTTCTTTTTATGCAGCCCAGGATACAATTGGCTATCTATCTGGACTGCAAGCATACATTGCTCGCTCATATCTAATTTTTCATTTACCAGTATCCCCAAGTCCTTCAGCACAGGACTGCTCTCAATCCATTCATTGCTCAGTCTGTACTGGTGATTGCCCTGAACCAGGTGCAGGACCTTGCACTTGGCCTTGGTGAACTTCATGAGGTTCACATTGGCCCACTTCTCAAGTCTGTCAAGGTCCCTCTTGATGGCATCCCTTTCCTCAAGTATACCAACTGCAGACTCAGCTTGTGTTATCCACAAACTTGCCGAGGGTGCACTCAATCCCACTGTCTATGTCATTAATGAAGATATTGAACAGTACCAGTCCCAATACAGACCCCTGAGGGACACCACTTGTTTCTGATCTCCCTTTGAATCATAGAATCATTAAGGTTGGAAAAGACCTCTAAGATCATGGAGTTCAACCGTCAACCTAACGGTGACCTTGAGTAAGTATCATCTTCTATAGAAAACAAGAAAATGCTTAGGGTTTCTTTCTTTTCTTCATGCTTTTAGTATATTTTCTAGAAAGAAAGCGTTGTGTTGCTTCAAGTGAATACAGGTCTGTTTTCCACTTCAGCGGTGTTCCAGTCTTCTGCCATGATCTTCATTTGATGGACTTCACTGGGAAGCAAAAGTGATTTACAGACCTACTATTAAGCTATGTGGGGGGACACCATTTCTCTTAAAGCAGCCAGGTGGTGGCTGTACTGTTACAACACTGTGTGGCTACCCCATGAAAACTTAAGCCTCTAAGGGCAAACCTCCAACCTCATAAGCCTTGAAGAGCAGCATGATTCACCTCTCCGTTGGGGAGGTAGGAAAGTCATGATTCTGCCTGAAAGGGTCAGATTAGTGTTATCCTGTTCAGATGTGGGAGAGGTCATTTGAAGATTCCCCTATCAGCTGATGTGGTATTGCCTTGCTAAATTGATGTTTAAGAGACAGTTGAGTTACTTTGAAGCTTATGAATACAGTGTAGGAAAATTATTTTTACATTTTGTGGTGACAACCATAAAGATGGAAATCTGAAAAGGCATTCTGGAGTGCGTGAAGGATTTTGAGCTATTTTCGGTGCATTAGCCTAATACATAAATACACCATTTTTGGCCAGCATTAGACAACCCAGGATGTTCATTCAGTATGAAACATCTTTTCATATTTTGCTTACAGATGTTCAGAACAATTCTGTTTATCTGTATATTCATAAGCTTTTTGAAATCTGCATAGCTCAAGTGGCACTGAAATCAGAAGGGAAAAACTCTGCTGTTGTTATTCATAAACTGGTTATGTACAATTACCATGCAAAATATGCAGCTAATGATGATTTTCTTAAAAACAGGGCAGTTTATAGGCTTATGGTTCAAGCTGTTAACATCTAAGCAGGTAATTTTATTTTGTTTGGGTTTTTTTTTTTTTGTTTATCTTCAGTGACTATAATGTGAGAAAAATAGATGAATATGCCTGTTTATTATCCAATATTAGTTAGAAGGCTTAGTGAACATAGCAGTATATTTAGTTAGTTAAACCAATTTATAATCTAGTCAATTCTCAGTACCTTTCTGAAGCATATTCTTTTGTACACAAGTCACATTTCTTAATAATTAACAACGCAATATAAAAGTATGCCACATGAACTTAGTTTCTGTGTTGAGTTACGTAAAATACTTGATTGTGAAGTTGTTTCACATTTCCTATGCAGCAAACCCACGTTTTTCTGAGCGATAGTATTGCCTCTTACATACCAATTAGTCTTTTGACTGATTCTTATATGTAGGAGTTCCAGTTCTCTTTAAATGTCTAGGCTTCCAAAGGTCATCCGGAAGACTTTTAAATAGCTAATGGAAGAGAGTGGATAAAGGCAAAATTAATTTCTTGCTCTGTTACCTCCTATCCCTTTGGTCAGTTGGTGATTTATAAAGTTAATTCCATCTCTACTTCATCTTAGTTATACTTGAAAGAGAGGGCAAGACAATCAGTAAAGTCCACAACAGGTTGATGATTAGCATGTTTTTGCTTTAAGAGTGGAAATGCGTGCAGAGGGTTTGACTCCATGACGTGGGGCTTATTTGACATACTTATGCATAAACAGCATGATCATTAAAGCCAACAACAGAAAATCTGACTAGCATTTTTCACAAGTTATTAATAGCAATATAGAGAAAATGTAATATGGGAAAATATTTCTGTCCTTCTCAGATTTCCCATTCTCTACAAAATACAGATGAATGTCCAATGACAAACTATCAGTATGTTGAGACAGTGCCTTATATTACTTGAAAAGCCCTTCATTTAGACATCACAACACTATTCCAAAATGTTTAAATGTATAATTAAACTACAAATATTCCCTTCACTTTCTGTAGCTTATAAAGGGATCTGAAGGTTTTCATGAACAGAAACTAAGCCCACAAGATTAAAGTTTCCAAGCAGTAATGAGAATGGCTCAACATTTTCTTGTATTATTAAATCACTGTCAAGAGAATAGCTTCCTGTTGTGCCTTTGTCTGTTTTTTTTTTCTTATAAGAACAGGATATAGGAATTTTAATGACTTATAGATTCTATGAAGAATATCAGTGTTCACCATGCCCTTGATCTGTACAATGTGCCTTCATACGATTGGCCAATTGCTCCACCTCTCCCCCTTTTTTTGCCTAGTTCACCTGTAAGGAAGGAAGGAAAAGTCAGCCAATCAAAGTACAGAATACTGTACTGATCAAAGTTAATGTCATGTACTGTGGATATTAGTGTTTTGTATATTTTTTGTAGCAATTGAAAAACAGGATTTGGTAGAAAATATATAATTTTTATTAACTAGGCCACAGTTAGAATAAGTTGTGTCTCTGTAATCGTGAGACTATAGTCCTAGTATCCTCCTAGATGTGCAGACAAAACCTTGATATAACCCTATAAACTATAATTTGTCCTCGATGCAATTGCTAAGTCATGAAATAAAATGAATGTACCAATTTCACTTCAAAAAATCATTCGGAAAGGTGATGGCAGATGCTGCTGCAATGTTAAAACCTTGGCAACAAGAAATATAACAGATGCATTGAATTTCAGTTACCTGCTATATTGCAATTCTACGTAGAAAATTGTCTACGTTGACATTACTAACATGTTCTTTTTCAACAGAAGAGCTTCTTGTTGACCAAGAAAACTTCATTATACCTTAGAATACCAGGATACAGAAATGTATTCTGTAGATTAATCATTTAAAAATAAAAGGCAGAATAAATATTTTTACCAACCATTTTCTGAAAACAAACAGCTCCCTGTCCACAAGGGATGGTAGCTGCTCTGCTTAGGGAGTTCTGCTGCATCTTTAATCAAGGTTAAGTTTATGTTTCCATTTCAGAATTTGACTTCTTGGAGTTAATATCTTGGCCAATTCAGGCTTGAAAAAATTAAACTGATATTTATTATTTAGATACCTGATTGTGCCTTGTGGCAAATTTAAAATCCTAATAGCCTCACTGCTATCCTCTGTTCCTTTTATCTATTTATCTCAGCATTGCCCATAATCACAGGCTTAGGTAGTAGTAGCAGCAGTATAAATACTAAATTATTATTTAGTATTAACAACTTTATTTGAATTGTATTCCACTGAGATGTGTTGTTTCTGTCTTTCTCATCTCCTGGTTTTATTAAAGATATATATAAGATGAAAATGTGATAGCCTCGGAGGTTGAAAGAGCCATTACAGAACAAGTCAAAGACAAAATCTTCCGACCTGGAGCCTACACTAAGTTCCCAAAGGACCTTCATTTTCAGAAGAGACTCTGTGCAGGAGTAAGTTGTGATGTTCACCATGTCACTATGCCTGAAAACAGAAGAAGATGCAGCAGGAAGCTGCTTCTCATTTTAGGCATGGGAAGATGGTGTATTTGTGAAAAAGATGATGTTACCAAAGGGCTCACTGTTGTTTTATGGCTAGTGGGGTTTTCTTACATTTTGTTTTTGCTATGGAGACACTTGAAAAGAAAAAAACCCAACAAGGCCAGTCTACTCGGTCTACCAAACTGTCCTCCCAGAACTAGTCATTACTGCAGGTGGTAACTCCATTGCGGTCACCTGGGGCTATTCGTGTCCATGAGAACCATTCTTGGTATGTAATATTTGAAGTATCTTGCACAAACTGATACAACAAGTCAAAAGAAAAAGGAAAACAACAAGCAAAAGAATGTTGTGAGGGGTAAGATCAGAGGTGGAAGAAACCAGGGAGAAGCTACAGCTATTGGGAGAGCATCGCTCTGGATGTAAAGCAGATGATAGAACATGTTTGCGTTTTCCCTGCATTTCTTGTTTATTGCGATGTGTTTGTGTTATTTTGCTGCTCCTACTGCTTATTCCCCCAGGTGAAATCTTCATTTCTTTAGTGGCACATGACTGAAATGGTGTGGGGGTAATACGGATATTTCTGAGAATATATTTTTCCTGAAATTGGGAGAGTACTGAAATTACTATGTGTAAACATAACCCACTTTGACTTACTCCCTTTATGGAAAATGTTGCTATGCTGGCATATAAAAGTTTGTAAATTGAGTACCATCTTCTCACCAAGATGATTAAGATTTTTAATAATTCTACAGGTGACCTGCATAGTTTCTATGTCTTGGATGAATGATGAAAATACCGAATTTCAAAAGTTTAACTGTCTTCTTTTTGCTCAGCTGTGCCCAAGAAGACTATTGTATCTCAGTTTATAATAAGCAAAATTATGATAGTCAAGTTCTGCTCTGTCTTACATTTGCAGACTCATGCACTCTCACATGAGTTTCTCCAGGTGAGAAGAATTTGGTCCATGATTAAGACAAGAATTTGGTCCAGTGAGAGGAGAGGCAGAGCCTTTGGGGTCCTCATGGCTGTAGTGCGCTGTAGCAACAGTTTCTGCATTTGATGTGAAGTAACAACAGGGTAAAGGATGCTCTGAGAAGGATTTTGGCAAAGCCAGAGCTCAAGGGAGTTCATGGAATTCCTCACAGTTTTGCTGTGGGCTCTGACCTGAGTACATCCATTGTAGGTGTTTTCCTTTTAGAAGAGACAAAAATCTTTCAAGTGCTTGGTGCACTAAAAAAGAGAGAGATTGTAAAGCTAGGATGGGCTGTAAATTATGATCGAGTCACAATTCTGGTATAAGAGAAAGTGTAGGATGCCATCTACAAATTTCTGCATGAAGTATCAAAACCTATTGCTAGGTAGGCTCCATCACTTTATGTTTGTAGGCTGTCAGGTTGGATATCCTAAGTACTACTGTAATCACAGTAGTAAGCTACGAAGCCCAACCTATTGAAAAGACTATTATCCAATTTTTCTTTGAATACCCAAAGTGATAGAAAATCTGCCATTTCCATCAGAGTAATAGGGTGCAACAGCCTTCATAACTGATTTGTGGAAGGACTCAGCTAGATCTGTTTAACACTGCAGCAGGGATCGTTACCACTGGAGCTCAAGGGATAATCCACAAGCCACACAAGATACTTCTGACAAAAGATAACTGAGGTACAATTGATACACGGGGTCCTTATGCTTTTTGATAATTGACTTCAAGATCCTTTACAAAAATCGTGTCTTCCTGTGTGGAACCTGTCTGCTCCTACAGCATGGGTAGGAGGGAGGGTGGATCACTCTTTTCTTGACCCCAGGATCTAAGATTTGTTTAATGAAATATGTTAGCCATTGCTTGACTAACTGGTCACTCAAAGGTTTATTTCGGTCTTCACTCAGGAACTAAATCCCCTTTTTATTTAAGCTATCTTTCTGGAAATTTCTGGGATATACAATCTCAAAAAAGGGAGAAAATAAAGGGAAAGTATTTGACTAGTTGAAATATAACTGCTATGTTGTTTCACACCAAGGATGCATTTAATCTAACAATCTACTTCAGCGAAAGTTAGTGTGAGTTCTGTCTTCATATACCTAACAGCTTCCAGGTATTAGTGATTTAGTGTTTAATAATCACGGATGACCTTTTCTGTATTAATTTGTCTATCCATTTGTTTAATATGATTTTATTTCTGGCATTCACAAATTGTGGTTTCATTAACTCTAGTGCTGAACCTGTGCGGGAAGTTTCAAGGAAAAATTGCTATAGTTAAGTGATGTCTTACTAAAGGTTATTTCATGCCAGCTAGGTATCAATACACCTGGGAATGAATTATTTATTCTGAGGAGTAAGTAAGAAGAGCCTCATTTGCTTTACTGACACTTTGCTTTATTAACGACTATTCCATAGTGACATGCTGTACCATCACTAGAGTTCAAAGCAACAGGTAAGCTGGGAAGTGGAGAAAAAACAAGGTAATGGGGAAAAACCAGCAGATCCTTCATAGGACATCTGAAAAGATCAGAATTTTTTTTTTTTCTTCTGAACGGTTACTGCTTTGAACCACTTCTGTAATACATCTTTGGAGGCTTTCACTTTGGCAACAGGAAAGAGATTTTTCTTCATGGTTGCACATCATATGGCATCAGCCTCCCTGGTGTGCTTCACGCACAATGCTGCTGGCAGGAGGTGTTTTTTCTTACCCCATTGTTAAAATAGTTGCTGTCATTCATCTACACTGGATTCAAATTGTATGTGAACTGTGACCAACAGAACTAAGAGCATACCTCATTTCCCCATCAAAATGGGGCTGAGATCTCTTCAGCCTGTTGATATCGACAAAGTGGCCAGTCTAAGGTAACTGGCCTTACACCTTCAAAAGGAGGAGAAGCCGCCTGCCTCGGATAGAGTCCACCTGGAGCTGCAGACACTGTTAAAAAAATCTGCAGGGTAAAGTCTTCTAAAAAGATGTCTCTTCTTTAGCTTCTAAAGAAGCTTCTTTGTTATCAACACTAGTGACATCCCCAGAAGAGTTGTCATGGCTATGCACAGGCTATATCTATGTCAGTAAACTGAACAGGGCACAGATTTGGGCATGAGTACATGATCAGTCGTATTGCTGGATTGCTTTGGTAGTCCCTGACATGTTCGTAACCAGGCCAGTAGCCTATCCTGGACAATTCCTAGACACAGCTGATGAGTAATATGGTACAGATACTCAATACTGTGGTGCAGCTGGCCGTACAGCCAGAGAGTAATCCTAAGCCTGTTGTATTTACTAGCAAATATTTTGCACTGAGAAACTCAGAAGACTCTTCGGACTGCCCTACTCTTGTTTTCGATCTTTTTTGAGTTGTATTATTATCTATACTGACATAGAATCATAGAATCATAAATTCATTAACGTTGGAAAAGACCTCTAAGATCATCGAGTCCAACCATCAACCCAACACCACCATGCCCACTAAACCATGTCCCTAAGCGCCTCATCTACACATCTTTTAAATACCTCCAGGGATGGTGACTCAACCACTTCCCTGGGCAGCCTGTTCCAAGGCCTGACCACTCTTTCAGTAAAGAAGTTTTTCCTAATGTCCAGTCTAACCCTCCCCTGGTGCAACTTGAGGCCATTTCCTCTCATCCTATCGCTGGTTACTTGGGAGAAGAGACCAACCCCCACCTCGCTACAACCTCCTTTCAGGTAGTTGTAGAGCGCGATGAGGTCTCCCCTCAGCCTCCTCTTCTCCAGGCTAAACAGCCCCAGTTCCCTCAGCCGCTCCTCATCAGACTTGTGCTCCAGACCCTTCACCAGCTTCGTTGCCCTTCTCGACGTTCACAACCAGCCCTTTAAACCCATGGATCCTAGGAGTTCTCTGGCTGGGATGAAGCAAGGAGGAATTACCAGCTTTGCCTCCTCGATTCTGCATGCGGTGCATGCCTGGAGACATTTCTATACCTATTTCTGAGCACAAAAATATATCGTGGCAGTACTTGCATACATGTGCGCCCACAGTGCTAACACACAGATCAAATCTGCCTGGAAAAAAACCCAACCCCGACATGTGGCTAACCTTATTTCTTGTCTACTAGTTCCCCACTTGGTTTTATCCAGTGTTTATTCAGTGAAGTGATTCAATTAGAAACTATTTTTATTTTCTTTCTGAGGAGTGAAAAATGTTAATTGTAGCTGAAATGCCTTCGAGTGATTCTGTTCTAATGTCACATTTCCATAAAGTCTATACAGTTTGCTTTCTGCTAAAATAGTACAGCAGTAGAATAAAAATACGAAAGAAAGTGTCATTAATGTTTTGAATGCTAGACTTGGCATGGACGATGACCTTGCTGGGTAAAGCACAGAAAAAAAATAAGGTTCTTTCCTCCCAAAGCGTAGCATGTAAGACTAAGAGAAAAGACAACAGATTGCTGCAGACAGCTGGAGAAATCAAAAGAAACTATAAGAGAATTCTAATTAATATGATAAGCCATCATCTCAGCATACTAGTACATACATGCCACTGCCTGTTTTTGAGTAGAAAGTAAGTGAACGGAAAGCAGTTTCAACTAAACTGTCCTTGGGTTCCCAGGCTGTTTTAAACTGGAGCATGACGCAGACTGTGACGGTCCTTCTTCTCAGGAATCTCGTCAGCCATGAAAAATAGAGCTGCACTCCTGTTACCTAGTACTAGAGCACTTGGCAGCATCCGTTGTAGCACCTCTGGGAGAGGGACGGAGAAGAGGGCTTCTGTCACCAAAAGCATGAGGTCAGCTGGCAGAGCCTGGCACGTGGTGTCCCAGAGGAGGGGTGGCTTTGGCTGTCGTTAGGTAGTGGCATTTCAATCTGAAGAAGTCAGAGGAACACGTATTACCTTAACGGGTGACACTCAACACATTTGTGTAAAAGGGATGGTAATCTATGCCTATGCTCAGTTTAGAAACTTCTCGGGGGCAACTAAGATGGAGATGGCAGAAGTCTTTCAGAGTAAGTGGGAGGCTGCTAGGCACAGGGAGTAGTTATGCACATTAGGCAAGTTATGGTACTCTCTGGAGAGTTGTTTGGGGAGAAAGGTGTCATGGCCCATGGGCATTGTTGAGCTCTTCATGGCCCTGTCATAACACTTCTACCTCCCCTGTTGTGTCTCCTTTCAGGTTCAATCCTAGAGTCGGAGGAAATGGAGATCCTTTCAAGTACTTACAGATACTCATGCATCAAATTGCTGCAGGAAGCTGTAGCATTTGTTTTATCTTGCTTCTCTGCAAGCAGAGTAACCGTTCTGTTCAGTTCAGGAGCCAGCTAAACAGCAGAAATATGCATTGAGGCTAAAACATGCATTATAGCTGGCAGCCTTGACTAAGATGCACCTCCTTAATTATAAAGGTTAGAAGAGATTCCAAAATGAGGTAAAAATTCGCCATCACTGCGAAGCTTTAAATTAGGATTTGTTTATCTTTCTAAAATATGTTCAGCTTAGCCAGGAGTTATCCGCCTCACTGATATGAAAGAATACTTTCCTCCTCAAAAGACTCTGGTTTAAAGGAGGCTCTTTGGCCTATGTTATTAAGGAGGTCATAATTTATTCTGGCCATAACTTTCCTTTATTCATCCTGGAAAGGAGACAGGTAGTATGTACTAAACTGAAAGTTTGCATTATCATCAACTACTGTGATTACACATTGTTTACTCTTTTTTTTTTCTCTTTTTTTTTTTCATTTTTGTGTTATAATTATAGTGGTTTAGGTTTTATGGAAAGGATACAGGGTTTAATCATGTCATTATGTGTGCTGAATGCTGTGAAAATTCTTTGTTCCAACTCAAGTGGAACACCATTATGATACTCTTATCATCTATTAAGAAAGTAATAAATTGGGCCAAATTGATCCTACACATAATTCTGCTGATGTCAATGGTGTTACATCAGGAGGAAATTTGTCTCAGTCTGTTAATACGATGATAAGATAAAAGAGAAAATTGGCTACTGAGTAGCAAACAAGTCTTGGAAAACGAAGCTCCATTCTCATTGATTAGGCCCTGTTTGTGCAATGTTTTGAAGGTACAAAGCATTGCAAGAGTGCTAAATATTATTGTTATTATTATTTTCTGAATGGACTGCGCATGGTGAGGAAAATGGTCAGGATTCGATTTCATTCTTCTCCTTTCAATTTTTGGCAGTGCACTTTTCTGCAGCAGAACTGACCCTGAACCACTGGTAGGTGCAGATGGGACCATTATTTTTCACCGCTTCATTTATTTTGGTTTAACAAATGGCTTCATTTTATTTCTTGCCTCATTCCTCTCTGTTCAGGGACAGTTTAGATCTTCTGCAGGTGTTCAAAGACAGGAGTAATGTGTAATGAGTTCTCTACTCACAATGCGATCTCCCAGCCTGCCTTTGTGATCCATTCAGAATTCTTTAAGTGAAGCTAAAATTAAATGAAAAAATATAGACTGGGATCTGGTGTACTTAGTCTGTGAGCTTGAAAGTGCAAAGAAGGTAGTATCCAATTTTCATGAATTAAGTAGGTCAGATTTTGGATGGGGAGGGGACCTCTTCTTCCTTCTGCTTCTGAACGTGCAGCAACATGTGATCCAAAATGGAAATGTGGTGGGTACAGAAGCAAACAAGATGAGATTCTTGCACAGGAAAAAGCAGAGGTCCCAGATTTGGCTTCCCACAGTGTATCTAGCATGAAACTGTTATAAAGTGTATAAAAAAAGATGTTAACCATGAGAATAGGTTCCAGGACCTTGCCCTTCTTTCTCTCCTTCTCCTCCCTGCCCCAGATTGCCCTAGTCAGTAGAAGAAAACAAGCTTCCCATGTGGCTTTATGAATCTTGCATTTCTGGCTGCACGGTGGCCTTGCTTCATCAGGACAAGTAACGAATGTGCTTCCTGAGCGTATCCTCTAGCCTGGTCGTTAGGATCCTCTCAAGAGATGTACGTCTCGTATTTTGAGAGTCATTTGGCATCAAACCTCCTAGGCGGGTGTTTGAACCGAGGGCTATCACACCAAAGGTGTGCAAGATTTTGGTACCAGTTCCCACTATTTCAGATCTAATTAACTAGGAAGAGCAAAATACTCTTCCTGGTCTTTCCCAGAGGTTCACACACTCTGAACCTCACCGTAGTCTCTAATGATTAGCAGTATCTTTTATATACCAGGGAACATTTAAGGAACTTTGCGTAATAAAGAGAATTATTTCTAAAGCCTGCTTGAAGGATGACTATTTCAGGCAGCTATGGAAAATAAAATAATTGATTAAAAAGGGAAAAAAAATTGCAGCAAAACTGCATTTGTTGCTACTGCTCTTGTAATAGGCAGTTTTGATCTTCTACTAAAAGTGCAGAAATAAATAGTGTCACAACAGATATGGAAGGCAAATTCTGCAGACCAACTGAGTATAAAGCCAAGTGTCTTACTGCATATTCATCTATTTACCACCTTCAGTTCTTCTCTAATTCCTTTATTTTCAACATGATAATAGACTCTTCTCCGTTCAGACTCTCTGTTCCCATGGAATAGAATTTGTCTACACATATGTTCGTATAACGTGTGAGGGCAGAATTCATCAAAACAATTGAGCTATGAGCAGGGATATCACTTAGTTGCTTTTTGCCTCCTTTATTCTCATCTTTCTGCATTTGAATTGTTAAACAAGAGCTCTACTGCAGTGTCAAAGAGTATCTTAAAAAAGCTGTTGCCATAGTGTTATACCTAGATATGAATTCTTTTTATATCACTGGCACGATAAGTGGTTATTTATTTGTACTTAGGCTTATTTAATAGCTCTTAATTAGAAGAATGGCCCAGACTTTGAGGAACAAGAACTTAGAACTACCGCTCCCATTGTATTTGATAAAGATCAGATAAAACTTTTTCGGATAACTTTTTTCAGAAAGTTATGAGAAAATAACTCCCTCTTTTCTCACCTCTTCCAAGAATCCCTAAACTACCACTGTAGTTTTCACACCAGCAATGTAACCTTCCTCTCCTGTTTTGAAACCCCTCCTAGAAATGAAACTTCTCCCTGAATGCAGTAGGGGAAGATCTTCCCATTTAATTACACTTGTACTGAAAACGGGTAACAGAAGTTTCTCTCATCCCGCACCACAGTCTGGGTTGGTGTGTGCTTTCTTCCCTTTTGTTGCTCGTGCCTTTCATATTCCTCAGCAGTGGTTTTGATGCTGGACTTTGCCTGGCAGCTCTTTGGAGCGGAACATATTGCAGAAAGAAGGAGGAGCATCTCAGCTAGGCTGTTACCTTGAGACTCAGCTGATTTCCTTCTATTCCTGGCTCCAAGGCTGACTTGGATGACCTTCAGCTCTTCCTGCCTATTGTTCTCATTTATAAAAAAGGAGATACTTTATCTTTTCTTATAAAGCACTTTGAAATCTACAGCTATGTGGATTTTTCTGGTATTGAGTGTTGGAGGAAAGCATAGGTAACAAGGGGAAATCTAAAGTTTTCTTTTATCTCCTGTAGTCAGAGAATTTCAACTGATACGTTTAGGTATTTATATATCGAAATTGTTTTATTGAGCTGAAAAGGAACTATGTATCTGAACAGTTTACATTAAACGTAATTTTTAATCTCCATTTTAAAATTCTGATTCCTTTCTAGTCCTGTAGGATGCGGAAGTAGATACTGTAGTGTATCATATAAAATCTTCCTCGGGCACTTTATAATTGTCCAAATTTTACAATACGTGATAATACATAGTATAGGCAATGTCTGCCCCCCAAACCTGCTCGGTATATTTTATGAAAACATTACTTTTAATTGAAATAAACTTTCAGACAGAGATTTTTACAGCTCTGCAGAATGCACCTTGATGGCTTCATTCAGTACTTACATATATTCTGCAAATGCAGTGAATTCATTGGAGTTACTGTCTTCATTTGTAAAGAAGTTACTGACAAAAAGATCTGCCCCTAAAACTTTTGTAATTTTGACATATTAAATATAACAAAAATGTAATAGCAAAGGTAATAATATTATTTTTTTTCCAGTGGATGGACTGCACCACATTGTCTCCTTCATTGAAGACTTTCTATGAAGATTGGGTTTTAAAAATTCTTTCTCCTGCAGAAATCTTCTAAAAAAACCTAATTCTTCTATGAAGGTTTTTATTCCCTCTGAAGTATTTAAAAGATTTTTCTGTATCTCCTTAGTTGAATGCAGCAGTATTTCAGTGCTACAAGCCAAGGTAAATCTTATTTCATTGTAAAACTACTACCTTGACACAACCAAAATAATAATTAAAAAAAAGCCCTCGGGGAAAAAAAAACAACCTGAAGCCAGAAATTACTGCTTATGCAAGGATAGTGTTAGTGGTTGTGCCATTCCCTTTTAAATAATTCCTCTCTAATTGGTAACCCAATGTAATGGGTAAGTGAACATATTTCACAGCAGCAGCTGTTGGATGTTCAATGACTGGAAAATACAGTGATGGTTAAGTGTATGGAGTACTCATCCCATCAGTAAGAGTAAGTTAATCATATACAATTCACTGAACAGTAGAGTTGCATTTGCAGAGCAGTGGGCTGCCTTTTAATTGTTGTAGGTCTTTTTCAATATCTTGCAGTATCTTTTGTCTCAGCTGTAGCAGTTTTGGTTGCATCCCTAAAACTGTCAGTCTTCCTTATTTTTGCAAGGGCCTAACAATTCCTCCTTCACAATGCAGCTTAAATTGGACCAGATGCTGCATCAATAGAACAGTCTGCCCATCTCAGAGGCATTAAGCCCAAAATTATTTAGAAAATTGAAGCCTTTAACATACTCTGGATTAATGTGATTAAGTAGAGCTTGCTTTAATTCATAGCCATCTATTCCTTTATTAATAGCCATTTCATCAACAGGAGCAGCACATATGGGTACAAGATGACTGAAAGTTAAATTGATTGCTGTAAGCCTGTAAGAAAGGCATTTAATGTTTCAATAATAACTGATGTAAGACTTCACTGTGGGGCATTTCAGATAGATTTAGACCAGCTTATAGACACAGTATTTATTAACATCTTTTATTTTTTAATATAAGCTTGCTAAATGAAAGTCTTTTTTTTTTTAATTTTTAATCACTTCTTTAAGTCTGCATTTGATATACAACATCACTGCATTTATAAAGGAGAATCTCTCGTGTGAATGATAACAGCTGGTCCAGGGCATAGTGGAGTCGAGACTTCTGTCAGGCTTAGGAAAAGATAAAATGTAACAGAGGTTAATTTTATATGCATCTTCCAACAACACACATTTCTGATCCTATAATCATTATAGGTACTGAAAAAGTGTGTGCTAGCTCATGTATGACCTATAATACAGGGAATCCATCACTCACACGCTTAAACTCCATTTCTGGGGAGAGTTCAGGTGGTCCTTACTTATTTCCCAACTCATTAATTATATATGTGCAAATGTATACATGCACACACGTGTAGAGAGAGGGGAGAGACATTTACACTATGACCCACTGCTATGGAGATGACCCTTCCCACAATTTGCAGTTGAAGAGACCTAATCCCAGTACCTGGTGATGTTCCCTGGTACTGTTTAATTTGCTAGTATAGGCATAGTCATAAATTCTGCTAAAGATAACTAAGATGCCAAAATTTCTTTATATGTTCAAACTGTGCTGTCTCACCCAGAATAAGTCTTTGAATTTAAAATGGAGAATGTAATTTATTATCATAATTGTCATCAAGGTGTAGAATCATAGAAATGCTGATTGGAAGGGACGTGCGAAGTCTTTACTCCAAACTCTTGTCTGAAGCAGGACCATCTTCAAAACTCAGTCGGGTCATCAGTGGCTTTGTCTAGCTAAGTCAGGAAAAGCTCCAGGGATGGAGGTTACAGAAGTGCACAGGGTAGCATGCTTCGCTGCAGCACTGTCCTCCTGGTGACAAAGGTTCTCCTAATGTCCAATTTGAACTTTCCAGGTTGCAGCTTATGGCCATTGCCACTTACTATACTGTCTATCACTGCTGAAGAAAGAAGACTTTTTGTTCACATCATCGCTGTAACTTCCCATTAAATATTTTAGGTTGGACTTAGCTTTCCCTTTAGCGTCCTCTTTGACAGACTCAGCTTCCTGCAGGTCATGTGTGTAGGTCCCTTGCCATTTCGTAGCTTTCTGTGGACATGCTTAGTTTCTCAACATCCTTGAACTGGCCAACAATCTGGCCTTCTTCGTGCAGAAAAAAACAAAATGCAAATGTCAGTGTCATTTTATGTGTAATTACAGTTTCACACCATTAATGGTTAAACGGGCCACCAAATAATCTAATCTTCAGGCTATGGCACACTTCTACAATTCATCCACATATCCACATTGAAGCTCAGACAACTGTAGGACTATGTGCCATATACGAGAGGCAGGCAATGGAAAAGTGTAGTCAACATACAAGGCCTTGGTAGTGGCAGAAGAATTCACTAAATATTCTTAGATGATCACAGGGGAAAGCTATTCACTTTCCTGCAGATAAAGTGAGAGGTGAAAAGGAAAGATCAAAACACGTTAATCGTCCATCTGTCATGGAGAAATATCTCCTCCCATTCCTTCATCTGCAATGTGGACCACGTAAGCCAGACACAGCATACTGGGCCGTCGTGTCCTCACTGTAGGGGAATCTGTGCTTCAGTGGAAGGCAAAAATGGAAGAAAGACAGAGAATGTCTGTTTCTAGTTATATAGAGGGATGTGGGGGATGTTACTTTCTGAGCAGTCGAAGCTCCAAAGTGTAAGTGTTGACTCTAGTAATTTTTTTAATGAGAGCTGGAAACTATTATGAGTGCCGAGCGTTACAAAAGTGATGTTCTCAGTAAAGCTTGTGAAGGAAAGAAATGATGGACAGAGCTGTAGATTCGTGGATTCTGGCGCTGTGGATGATCGCCATGACCATTCCTGCGGGCCTCCTGCATCTGCAGACCATAGAATTCAGCACAGAAGCTTGGATTAAAAATACCTTAAGAAGATAAGTAATGTCAAGCATTTATGCTTCAATGTTAAGAAACTGCATTTTATTACAGGTTGAATTTATGTAACCTCAGCTTTTAGCCACAGGATCTTCCTGCGCCTCTTTCTCTTAGCAAGACTGGAGCTCCTCTCAATATGGGAAAAAAATATCTTCAAGGAGTGGTGTCCGTGAGAAAGAAATTTGTGCCCCTCATTTTGCCAGATTTGATGTTATTAAGTTCAAATAGATCTCACAGTAGTAGGTACTGTACAATAAACATAAATGCGAGCACAGTGATTCATATTATTTGAATATATTACTCCCTTGAGTTTTGGGGGTTTTTAATAGATTAACAATTACTTTTTTTTCTCATTGTCTTCTAAATACTTTTGGGCATCCAAATTGAGCATTTCTTTCTGGTTGAATTAATGTCAAGGAATACTGGTTTCACTTGAATTAAAATCCTTTCTTTGCTTTTCTTAAATGCTCCCATTTAAATGGGAATTTTAGAAAGGATACAAGTGACCTGTAATTTAAAACTCTTGATTTGTGACTGGTTGAATAGGAATAATGGATAGTCAAATACAATGAATGTTCATTAGGTTTAAGCAGGAGGTCAATGCTTTCACTGGTCTGATGTGAAGTACAACATTTACATTTTAGCAAAAAAAAGCAAAAATATTTTTTATTATGTGTAAGTAGCAGTATAAACAGTACACTGTTTACTGGAGTCAATTTTAATTAATTTTATCAGTGGCTGAAATAAAGGTTGCTCTTATTGGCCTATTACAACGTAATTAATCATCGGTAATAATTCATTTTACGTGACTTCTTGAGGTTAAGCATTGGCACAGCCATTCATTAAAATTGGGGTGAGAATTAATAACGTCTAAAGGTTTGCCACAAAAAGTGAAATATCTGTAAAGATTTATTAAAGGCTAATGATTGATCTACTTGCCTTTATTTTTTAAACCTGATCTCAAATATGGGTCATGCAGCTGTAGAAATATATTAGCTGGCGTTTGATCTGTTTCCAGTGGTTAATGGTCTTTGTGAAACCTATGACACTATGTAGCATATTTTTCACGGTGTCCTTAAGAAGATGCTTGTCATCACTAAGTGGGGTTTTATGCTCAGGGTGAGATTCTAGGAATGAAGAATTCCACTTACCATAATCAGAAATGAGATATTTTAAAATGTTCATGTATCTTCAGATGATGCCGGCCATAGAACAAGCCGCCTGTTCTCATTGCAGGAACCTTCATGAGGACGGTTGGGAAAAATAAGCTTGCAGTCAAGGAACTGCTAATTGTTTCCAGCAGTTTTAGCGGGTGAAGAACTGTCTCTTATTCTGTATTTATACAGCACCTTGCACAGTGAGATGGCAGCTACAATTTGCAATGTAATGTCCAGGTATTACAATAATGAAATAAGGCAGGAAAGGGAGGAGATGTTATTTTCTAGCAGAAAGACAACCCGTCGCTCTAATATACACTCAGTAGGGTCCCCAGGAGGAGCTGTGATTGCAAGGAACCCCTTGCTAGTGTCACTGGGTTCATCTTCATGATCAAAGAAAATAAAACATTTTCTTAAGTGTGCCTCAACACCATTTATAGCTAATGGTGAACAATTTATGGTTCCCTCATGGTGGACGAAGAGCTGCCTTGAGCCATCTGATAGGTAACGCCAGAACAGCTCTGCTGACTTGGGCTTCACAATATCCTAACTACCAGGCTGTAGGCTATGACATCATTTGTCAAAATGCTTTGTGATATAGAGGTCAGACCAGGTACAAGAGCTCTGTGGTTTCTGTTCATCAGATAGGGATTCTTTGGGAGGCAGGGAATATAAGTGCATAGCTTAGACTGCATTTTCTTGATTTCCTTGATTAACTTTAAGTTGTACAGTAGCTAACCTGTTTTCAGTGAGCTCTCTGCAGTATCCTGGCATTGTCTGCCACGTCAATCTTCTGCGTTCAAACTCATTTAATTATCATAGTTTTAAGTTTTTTACATCTCTTTTTATCAACCAGTCGACCAACTATTTCACCTTTTCTGATTTGAACTCTTCTTTCTTGCTCTTCACAGACGCTTGTACCACCCACCAAAGACTACACATTTCTGATTTACCTGTCTCTGACCTCACTGCAATTTTTAATACTTATGGTGAGCAAATTTTTAGTCCCCTCCCTCAATAATCTTTCAGGAGTATCACTTTAAGAGGGGCAAGGGCTATAGTTTATATTTAAAATAAATACTAGGATTTCAAAAGCTCTTAAAGGGAAGGTACAATTTTGCCATGGCACTGTAAATGAAATAACTAAATGTAATTTTAATGCTTTTGACTTGGAGATTTTTTCCTGAACTACTCTGCAGTTCCTCTGTCACATCTGTAGTCTGCTTTCATTTTGAAAGGGGCTCCATTTTGTCTCTGTGCCCAGAGTCATTGGCCTTTCATCATGCTACACACAATGTCTACTTACTCACTTTTCCCCAACATTCTCATAGCTGTGTTCTAGATATATAAATTGTCAAAATTTTATCTTTTTAAGCTTTTATCCACTTACACAATTTGTTTCTGTTAAAGACTTTTGCAGAAAACAGGTTGCTTGGGCATTTTTAGAACTTACTTTCTAGAATTCTTTTATTAGTTTTGGTGGACTCAAAAGTAGAATCATAGAATCATAGAATCATTAAGGTTGGAAAAGACCTCTAAATTCATCGAGTCCAACCATCAACTCAACACCACCATCCCCACTAAACCATGTCCCTAAGTGTTTGTCTATGTCCTGGTTTCGGCTGGGATAGAGTTAAATTTCTTCCTAGTGCTGTCTTTTGGATTTAGTATGAGGAGAATGTTGATAACACACTGATGTTTTTAGTTGTTGCTAAGTACCCTTCTAGTCAAGGACATTCAGCTTCCGTGCTCTGGAAGAGGCTGGGAGGGAGCATAGCCAGGACAGCTGACCCAGCTGGCCAATGGGGTATTCCATACCATGTGACATCATGCTCAGTATATGAATGGTAGGCGTGTTCCAGGAAGTAGCGATCGCTACTTGGTTATCGGTCAGCGCGGGTGGTGAGCAATTGCGTTGTGCATCACTCATTTTGTAGAGTCTATCATTATTACTATTACTATTACTATTACTA
>NW_009212110.1:33417-76403 GCF_000690835.1 Fulmarus glacialis
GGGGGGGAGCGGGAAGAGAGCGAGTGGCTGCGTGGGGTTTGGCTGCCTGCCGGGTTAAACCATGACAGTCTAGTATAAATTACTTCTGAATTTTCATCCTACTACTCTTTTTGCTGGAAGCCCTCTGAATGTCTGTCTGTCGTCGTGAAGTTCTCTGCTTTGTTGCTGTCTCTTCAGTTTGACGTCTGTGAGAGGTCTCTGGTGAAACCAGGTTGCCTGTACTGCTTTTTGCATATTTGTTTTTGGGAATCATGAGGGAAATTCATGATCCTAATCATATTTATGTGTATCATATAACTGCCAGATTAGTTTAATAAAAGTTAAATATGAAAGAGAAGCTTTCAGAGTACAAATATAGCAATCTATCCCTTTTTTTGTGTTCAAGCCTACGATTCTCAGATGTTAAGATATGTACAGTTTTCTTCCAAGCTGGTGTTCAGATTGACAAAGAGTGAGAATTGGCATATTTCGGAAATCTAACCTTGCATTCAGAGATCTCCTCAGAGTAGTAACCTCTTGCTGAAATCACTCTAGAGAGAACAGGATAAAACTATGTTTTTTGTTATTCTAGTGGAAAAGAACAGATATTAGAATATATTACTCTCGTTTCTTCTTTTTATATTCCAGATTATTTAACATTTTCCAAGTCCTTACATTGAGCTTGCTATAAATAGATGTCCCTACATGTTATATTTACCTCCATTTATCCCTTTTCAAAGCTGTTCTCAATGCACAGCATATTCTTCACATTTCTGTTATTCTTTGCCTTCCATTATGCCCATTTATTTAAGGAAATTCTGTGTGTTGCATAACTGTAGCAGAGAGGCTTTGCAGCTAAAAGCTGTAAACTTTTACGGAAAAAATCGATCATATTTTCTGCTAAATTGACATTAAAAAAATATTCCCTTTATAGATTGAAGCTAGATTTCAGTACTGAGTCCAGGCATTTTATTTATATATATATATTCTTCACTTTTCCATCTATGCTTTTTCTGTACCAGAGCACAGCCCCAATACTGCTTTGGTTTGGGATGTTACAGCCATTTTTGTGAACAAATCTCCCATTAAGACTTTTTCTGGAGACTTGGGTCTCTGTCGCTCCTTACTCTTGAACCCGCTCACAGTTGTCCTGGAACATCACTCCCTTTCCAACCAAAAGGGAATTCTTGCTTTCCATTTGCCTTCTCAGGAAGAAGTCACAGTTGAAGCAAACAAGTAAAGCTTTATATGAGACAGCAATACTCAGGCTAGTGAACACTTTTATTCTTCGACTTTTTCAAACACAATTTTTTTTTTTTTGTTTGCTTTAGGAGCTATGAGAAGTGTAAATATTCAGGCAAACTGAAATACAATCTAGAAATAATGGTCTCAGCTTCCTAACCATTTGTGAACTTGTGATTCAGTGGATTTTTAGGTTCTTGCACCCACTCAAATGGTCTGTGCTGCTAGGACAGGCTCTGGAAAATTGCTCTCGAGTCATTCTTTGCTCTCTGCAAGCAGCTTCCTCTATTCCTGGCAGATGCAGCGGTCAGAAGGGTCCTGCTCTTCAAAGACTTGTCTTTTGTTTCTCTGTCTCTCAGAGCTTTTTGGGGATTGTATTAACATTTGGTTTATTCACTGCTCTTTAAGGAAAATTTCAATGTTTCAACCATCTTTCCTCATTTTGCAGTCATCTTGTCCTAGGGTACTTCACTTTGGAAGCTGTTTGTGTTATGACTCTATGTTGTCTTTGGCAAGAGAAGGACATGACACAAGTCCTAAAGCCATTGTCTGACTTCGCATCCACCAAGGCCGCACTGAGGTAGCATTTTTATAATTCAGTCAGGATTCAATCATTATATACAATTCCATTTCTGAAATGATCACAGTCTGCCACCTCATGCATGGCAATGGGTTGTATCTGGAGACAACTTCACATATCTTACATGCAAAATCCTGAGGAAGACATTAGGATACTTGCTCAAGATGAGATAGCAGATCTGTGTCTGGACCAAAACTGAGCCAGAGGGCTGCAGTTTGTGTCAGGGGATTTTACAATAAAATAAATGGAGATGAAAGGAATGGTTTAGTTGCTTAAAGGGACAGACGTTTAGATGCTGTATCTGAGATATCCACGCAGGGCTGACAAATTGTCACTGGGCGTGTAGGAGACCTGCTGCCTTCTGGAGCAGGAGCTAGAGTCCAGACAATTTGTCCTAAGCCATCTCAAATAAACTACCTGCCTTCATGGCACAACTGAATTAGTGTCTTAATTTCATGCAGCTGAAGATAGCATCCTATTTATTGAGCTTGTTAGAAAAGATTTTTTTTTTTTAAATGGTAGGTAGTATAGCCAAATTATTACCTTTTGAAATTCTTATCTGAAGTCAAAATTGCATCACCATATATATTCCACACATCATATCATAACTGAATTTTTTGTTATCTAAGCATGATACTATTGTTTCCCTTAGCTCCACACTAAATATTTATATTAGGTAAGGTTTTGCATTTGGGTTTTAAAACAACAGAAATGCTGTCAGCCCAGGGCTTGTAGTATTTAGCGAAATTATGTTGCATATATGGAAAATTAATTATGAAGAACACAATGTAATAGTGGGTTATGCTCTGCAAAATGGGGATAATGGAATCCAAATTTAGAAAGTACTTTGAAGTCTTTAGGACAAAGGCATGGTGCAACTGTGACATAGTATTAATCTTTTATCCTCAAAGTTTTTCATGCCCGTGGATAACAGGATATATTTTCTGGGCAGATCTTTATTCACTGTGTTTATCTGTTATGATAAAAAATGTCAACATAATTTCATTAATTTAATTTTTCAAAGGAGCTTTGCAATGAAACAATCTTATGAGCTACTAAATTCGTAACTGCATGACAGCAGAAATTGATGATACTAGAAGTAGGCTAAAACTGTGTGGAATGTAATGTGGTGGGATAATGACTCCTGTGCTTTAACAGTGGCCGAAGTTTGAGTTGCAGTTCGGTACGGGTCTTATCCCCTAAGCAAAGGGCAATGACTTTAAGTCGGACGCCCCAAGGTCTTACACTGCTGTGTTCTGTCCCCAATTCTCTTCTATTTCTATACTCCTTTTTTATGTTTTTCAAGAATGACATGTATACCTAATGCTAAGCAATGAATCATAGTATCATAGAATCTATTAAGGCTGTTTATAATTTATAAAAGAGCATATATATGAATAAAAGACAGTCTTTTATGTATTTCAGTTTCTCACAGCTTTGTTACAGTAGCCTTCTTATGTTCCTTAATAGACATTTTCTTATCTGACCTAATAGGCACAAATATGTCAGATAAGGAATTAATTCAAGGGGAAGTGAATGAGTAGGACTATGGAAAACAAGGACTTAAGTTCTGAATGACAACATTTTTTTCTTCTGAGGAAACTAAATTCACTCAATCCAAAGTATCCAATAGATACTTTGGTTCCATGGCAATGTAAGATGCTGTCAGTAATACAAGATTGCTGTTAGTTATGAGGCTAAGGTTCTGTGATTCCAATTACTCCTTCCGTATTTAATCCTTCATTTTATTAATTAACTTTGTAATATGTGTCCTAACCTAAAGCTAGCATTTCTTACTTGCATGACTACTTGTTTTGTTCTATATTCACCTAATCTAGTGTTCAGATTCACACAGGCTAGATGTTGCAAGCTTGGCATTGCATTTCCTTGGTGCCAAGTATAACTGGTTTGTCAGTAAATATAATGTAAAGGCTCTGTCCATCTGATGTGTAAGTTTAGAGTTAAATTTGGGCTTTTAAATGAGAACTTTGTAAATGTGGCAATATGGTGTCTTTCTGTTCCCAACACTGTAGCTGAAAGATTTTAACTCACCTATATAAAGATCATATAGAAATTGTAGTTAGGTTAGAGTCTACCTCATCAACCATGGTGAGAAGAAGATAATACAAAAGTCCCAACTCTTTGTACAGATAGTTTGGGATAGAAAGGCTTTGTTAAAGCTAAGTGAACAAAGGAAAAAGAGGGGCAGTTCATTTATATATTCACAGCATTTAAGGCTGGTAAGGGCTCACTGCATTATTTAATTTGACATCTTTTATATATAGGTCATTACATTTCATCCAGTTACTATTTTATTAAGCCCTATAACTTTTTCCTCTAAGTTTAACTGGTATTTGTCTGAAGTGTCTCTCCCCGAAGGAAGTCTGATTTGATTTGAAAACATGAGGAGATGAAGAATCGACCACTTCCCTTGGTTTATAGAACATAGGTTTATAGGAGCACCAACTGATCCAACAGTGTAATTGAGCAGTGTAGTGTTTTGTAGCAGATAACCATCTTCAGTATTTTAAATATGTGCCTACTTTTCCATTTGAATTTCCCTGGTTTCCATTCCTACCACTGGCTCTTGATACGCCTTTTCATTGCTTGTTCAAAGACCCCTTTTGCACTTAGTCATTCTCTTGCTGAGAAGATGCTTATATGCTTTAATTAAAAACCTCTAGGTTTTCTTTTTGAAAAGCTAAACATATCATGCTCTTTGTGGCTGTCACTGAAACTATTTTTGAGGATCTGACTTAATGTCAGGATTGATCTCTCCAGTGCTGTTCCTACCAACCTCTTCCTTACTTAGGCACCCCAATTCAGTCACTCTTCCCTTTTATTGCAATATTGCAATGAAATTCTGTATTTACTTGCTTGTCTATTGCCACCCTTGCACTTTCCTCAAAGATTGTTCCCTATTTGCAGGTATGGTGTGTGTCACTTGTTCCCTTAAGTAGAGATTTTACGTATGACTGTTTTTAATACATTTTTGATTGAATGGGCCCAGCGCAGCAGTAATCGCTTTATAAGACCATCCTATCAGCCTTCTCATCTGAGTTATCCACAGATTCTGGAAGTTGAGGCTTTTACTTCTTTAAAATTACTGATGAAAGACTTTAACAGCAACAGACTTTGTACCAATCCCTGCAGAGGACAGATAAAAATGCTGCCATTCAATGCTTGTTCCCTTTAGACAATTTTTTTTGAACTGTCATTTAGACAATTCTTAATCCATTTAACATGTGCACTATTGATATTGTATAGTGCTAATTCTTTAATCAGACTGTCATGAAGTAATAAGTCAAAAGCATTAATAAAGTCTAAGTCTATTACATCCGTGCTATTACATCCTACATTTATTACAACTAGACTTGTAATTTCATGAGAGAATGAAATCGAGTTCGGCTGACAAGACTTATATTCCATACAACCATGTTGACTGGCATTAATTATATGCCTATCTTCAACATTTTTTCTTCAGTTGAATGCCACATGAGATATTCAGTTGTGTTGTCCAGGAGCAATGTCAGACTAATCCTTAAGATGATGTGGTTCATCCAGTTCTGTGACGTTTGCAGTACCCTGGCTAGCAAAGCAACACAACTCAAGAGGGATATACCATATCCTGTGTTGCAAGCAGACTGATTTCCCTAGGATGTAGACATTTCTCCCAATAAAAATGGTAAAGAAGCTTTCCACCGACATCTGCAAGAAATCACTGGAATTGTTTTTGAATCTGAGATTCCTTTTGAATGAAATAAATCAGAATATGCTCTCTAGGAGCACACTTAGTGCACTCCAACTGTGAAAAGCAGTCAGTCCAGAGGGAGTCTAAAGTAATCCCTCCTGAAGTGTTTGCAGTGTGGACATTCAGCCTATAGAAGACATAACCTATAAGGACAGTGTCTCTTGTTGTCCTATAGGCTATATAATTGGTTTTCTTTCCTTTTATGGATTCTTCAATGTACAGCTATTTTAGAATAAGTAGAAAAAGTGTCAGTAGTAGTGGTCGTGCTTTCAGATATTCTGTTCAGTGTCTTCTTATCAGAAAAAAATTGGCTGCTAAAGAATACATGGGATTTTAGCAAACAAAAATAAAAACTTTTTGTAGCTATATATATTTAAATTTTAAATACTTGCAAATAAGAAACAAGTTCATTTAGTAGTTTTGTTTTGCAGATTTTTAGAAAAAAGCAATATTCTTTGTTCAAACTGACAATCTCCTTTATTTTAAATTCATTCAACTAGTTTTACTGAAAAATAGGACCGAATTTCTGTGAAAAAAATTATCAGTAACAGCATTTTGTACCCTGTTTTTCACTGTGACCTTTATTCTCTTAATTTTGATTTGACGGGGTAAAAAACTAAGTGATTGTAACAGTCACCAAAAATGCATTTTATAGCAGTTCATTGTTCTATTAGCAAATTTTCTTATCTTTTAAAATTTTCATTTACTGTGTAATTAATCTGTCCTCTGCTAAAACAAATGAATAAAATTTAAGAAAATTCTCTCTTTAGATGTAAGCACCACTTTGTAGCTGCTGTATGTGCTACTTTCTGTAGGCACGAGAGGAGGCATGGTTTCCTGTGGTCCAGGCAGAAGTTTCTAGAATTTAGGGAAAGTTTTATTTTGATTAACAACTGCAGGAGTGGCTGGCCCATAGTGATAAATTGGCTTCTTGCTGTATAAGATTGACATATTTTAGTACAACTGTATAAAAGAGCGTGGATCACACTGAGAAGGTAAAGCGTTATATTTTGTAAAGCAGAAATTCACAGTGGATAATAAACCAAAGATTATCTCCTAGTTCAATGCTAACAAAGTCATTAAAGTTATTTGAGATATAAAGAAGAAGGTAAAAAAATAGTAGCCACATGTTTGTGCCATTGTATACCTGATTTACTCTACAGTCTCTTCCGAACAGTGGGAAAATCACCCTGAAAAACTGAAAAGTGGTCAGGAAACCATGAGTTGCAGGAGCTGAATGTGTAGATAGGGGCTGCTCACCATCTCTCCAAGCAGAACAACAAGGGGCTCTCAGAAGAAGCCAGTGGGAGCCAAGTTCAGATAAAGGCAGTTGGTCCTTCATGTGCAGTGTGGTAGATATATCACATAGGCTTTTTCAGCCCTTCCCTGGCTATCTGCTTATGGCCGTGGCCAAAGAAGGGCTGGAGGTCTGAACTAGTACATTCTTATTACATTCTTATTCTTCTCAAGAAGTTATAAAAGTGTCCAAAAGATTAATTAGAAAGATCAATTCACTTAAATATTCAGAAAGAAGAGGTAAGGGATGACTTCCTAGTAGTCTTTGTCTGTGCAGAAAGACCTTTAAATAAATAAACTCAGGTAACAAATAAAATGTCTGTTGTCTTTGTTTTTCTTCTTTGCTTGTTTCAAAGGTGAGAGGTATTAACCTCTCGATGTAGTTACCTTGACTTCTGGTGGATTTTCTGTCCGTTGGGTTCTTTGGGTCAAGAGCTGTTACTTTTCTAAGTATGAAATATGGGCCTGCTCCAGTGAAATCTCTCGTCTGTGTTAGGCAGGAAGTCAAATAAAATTATCATAATGACCCTTCTTAAAAGTCTATCAGTCTGTGATTATTTCCATTCTTTACGTCATCGTTACTTTAAATGTAAAAAAGTGAAAGTTAAGTAGATCCCCAAAGTTTGGGTTCTCAGTGTGTTAGTGATGAAGCCGTTGTTTGTTTATTTAACTCGTTGCTATTTTAGGAAGAAGCTGGAAATTTTATTAGCCGTAACTACAACATAATAAAAATTCCCAGGCTAGTTTGGAGAAACAGATGCTCAAAAGACCTACTACTTTTTCATGTAATACTTTGCATATTCACTAGGGCCTAGGCTTTAGCCAGTGCAAATTGTTTTAGCTCCAAAATCAATAAGCTCTGAAATGTGCATCAGCTGAAGATCTGCCACCTATTTCTTTAAATTATATTTAGTCATTTACTGAATTTAGGCCCTTTATTTCAGTGGGTAAAGAGAGGCAAGTCCCTTTTTATTGAAGAAGTGGGGCAGGAGGGAACCATTTTGGCGTTGCTTCAATTTTATAACTTAATTCACCCAGGGCTGGACTACCCGGAGATGAAGCCCACGTGTCATGTAGCAGCGCCGAAGCTGCTGGGTGGCCGGGTATTCACAGGTGAGGTGCTCTCACGCCCGCCCTTTGAAGTTGTTGCACTTTGACGGAAATAATTAAATGCTTACTGGATACGGCAAGTTAAAAAGAAGGAGTTCGCTTCTATAATCCGTCGGCTTGGGCACTCACCTGGGAGATGATTAAGAAGGTGAAAATCTAAACACTATTAGGAAGCAAAAAATTGAAAAGGAGCACTGAGGTGTCACTCAGATGTCTTTTTCTATTGCTTTTTACAGGAACGTTTTTGCCAGAGTTTGAATCCCCACTGAAAGAGCTCACTGTAGCTAATCCTCTGAGAGTGGCTATGTTTTCTAAGTGGGAAATGGATATAGGATAAACAGACAATCTGTTGTTGGCACACAGCCCTCTCTGCCATGGTGTAATAAAGTCTTATCGTCTGCAGCGAGGTTCTTCAATGGCTAAGCTCTTTCTAACGCTGAAGGAGAACTGAGCACCATAACTGGAAATATGATAATCGCACCTATAAATAAAGGATTTCTATTTGCGCAGTTAACAGCAAATGAAATTATATTTAGTGATTCAATAAATTATTTAAAAAACATGGTTCAAACTTTGAGCTCTTTTTTGGGAGAAGGCTTCTAGAAACGTTCATACTTGTTAAAACTTTTGGAACTTAAAGTGAAGCATGCTTTTGCTGTGGAATATTAAAAATCAGCTAATTAAAAGCAATAGGTGAACTGAGGATACCATGACTCTCTGACTTAATATAAATGAACCTTTCATGAGAAATTCTGAAAGAGGCACTAAGGTGAAGAGCTGAATATCACTGAAAGGATAGCATCTCTTGCTGATCATTTTAAATCATTTCAGCTGTTCAGTGTTAGCCTGTTAAATTTCTCGTTAAGAGACATGCAGCTTTTTTGAGAAAAGTAGGTTTATTGTTTCTCTTTGATTCCTGCCTCTCCATTTTAAGAAATCTTACAAAAAAGATTTGATTAGAAATATTTCAATGATTTTTTTTTACAATACAGAGGAGTGGTTAGCTGGTTTGATGCCTGCTCTGTTCTTTTGGCACTGTACTGTACCAAATGTGTGAAACCCAAACTGAAATGTGGTTATTCTGTTTTCATAGTCGAACTTAAGCCTAACACAAAAAGTGAAATAAGATCACAGGGAGAACCCACTTTAAGTTTCCTTTTGCCACTTGGGCTGCAGCTGAGTCACGTTCAGCACCGATGAGCTGGTAGTTTCTACACGCTACCTAGGGTAACCTCGTGCTATCTTTTGATTCCTTCTCGTGGGGCATGTTGCACCTGCGGAGAGATTGCTCTTTTTCTTTTCCTGTCCCTTGGTACCATTTTCTCTCTGTGCTTCTTCTAGGAAATCTTGTGGTTAATCTGTCCCACATGGAGCCTTTTACCTGTCTGTTTGCTCATGTGTACCCAGGTGATTGGTAGAGTTTCCACTAAAATTGTTGGGAAGTAGGAGTGCTCGCCACAAATGACTAAGATTGTTCTTAGTAGAAATAACCATACCTTATTCTGAAAGAAAATCCACTAGACTGTAGAAAAGCTTTGAGGAAAATTAGAGGTGAATCTGATAGGACCAGCAGCATTACCTCCTTGCTTTTCCTGGGAGGATAAATATTGATTTTAAATATGCTCTAGGTTCTAACACTCTGTTAGCCACGCATCTGAGGATTTTTTCCTCAAGGTCAGGCTATAGTTCTCAGAGTAGCACCATTACTTCCGTATTCAGAGGAAAAGAAGAAAGCTGATTCTTTGAACTTCTGGATTAGTCAGAGTAGACAGTGTTGACAAGATGTAATTGCTGCTTCATTTGAGAGGAAAGGTAATGCCTCTGTTGTTTTGAAGTTCTTTAAGAAGCTCTCTTGTGATCTAAACCTAGTCATCTTAGACAAGCAATTTGCTTCTGAGTGATAAGAACTTTTCATAAGGTTCACATTGTCTTAAAAATAAAAGAATTAAAGTCAGAAGCCACTCCTTAATCTCTTTTTAGTTATACGATGTAGGCTTGCGAGACCTGGACAAACCACTGTCCATTTGTTCTCCTTTATCTCAAGCAACAATAAAATTCCCGACCTGGGCTTCAGCTAAGGCAAAAACCATTATTTTCACTGATAGTCTATATTAAACCGTGAAATTTGGAATAAATTCTATCCCTGACCTAAGATGGCCATCAGTTCATGCCATAATATAGAAAGACCTTTTCACTTTATTATTAAGCCAATTATCTGTGACTTGTATTTTTATTCTACTAAATGTATGATCCCTTTCTGCTAACCTACCATCAGAATTTGACTTCAGATAATGAGTTGCTTCTATGGACTTCAATAGGCGTAGTGCACGTGAAAGAGGAATTGGGCCATCATTTGCCTGGACAGTATCCTGGTGGACAGGATGACATGGCTTTAGCTGCAGGTTACATAAAACTTGCACATTTTTGTCTTTTAATCTCACTGAGCGTATCTTTGTTGTATTGTGAAGCACACTAAATAGGAACCAATTTGATTTTATCAGAATTTCCATTACAGATATCCCAGATGTGTCCCCTTTTACTCCTCTGCATTCTAGACTAAATTTAATCCCAGTCTTTTAAATCCCTCTTAATAGCTAGCCCACCTCTCTGTGCCTCGTTTAGGTTTTCTTCATTTCAGGTGCCCCATTAACTGATATAATGCTGTCATACGTTTCCCTGTTATGTCTCTTTTAAATATCCTAGCATCCTTTTTATTTCTTTCTACTTTGTTTTTTAATTAAAGTTTCTCTTGGTACTGAATTGGTGTTTCTGCTGAACACTCCTCAGTTACTCATAGACTCTGATTTTTCTTGTTTGGTGACAGCTAATTCAGAACCCATCACTGGGCCAGATTCAGCTGGTTGTTGCATTGCATGAAATTCAACAATTCTGTTGAAGTCAGTTGAGTAAATCTGAAGTTTATGCTGGTATAAATGAAACAAAAACCTGTCCTAGTGTGATCAAGGAGCTTATTATGTCCTCGCCAAAAGGCAGATCTGGCTGTCCAGTTTAGTCTTGTTTAGTATTTACTTATTATGATTTAACTGAAGAATAGGATAAGTTTTTTCCCCGTTCATGCATATATTATGACAACAAATATGCCTACATTTATAAATATATAATATTTATAAAATATAAAATGCTTGCATAGCACTCAGTGCAATGGACTTTCACCCTGAGATGTCTGAGCACTCATCAATCTATTAGTTACAATTGAAGTGAATTACGTGGCCAGATTGTTCACATTTTGTGAAGCTGGATCTTTCAATAATATAGTGAGTGATTAGACACATAAGGAATGAAAAAAATCATGCTCATAATGTAACTGAAAAATAGGAATAATATGTTTTAATGTGCCGTAACACCTGCTAATCTTCTTTGAACTTCATCTGCTGTCATGAAGTTCAGTCAGGCTCTCTTTGACTCTTTTTGAAGCCCGTTGGCAGCAGTGATTTGGATGATGTGAAATAGTTTGAAATTATTTGTGTGATCTTGTGTAAACATGCCCTTGAAATTTGTTTTCATAATCAATTATTTTATCCATATCTTATCTCACGGAAACGAAGTTACATACTGTCAAGACAACTTAGACATATAAGTTTTCATATTTTAATGTTGTATTTAGAATATTTTAAAATATTTTACTAGTTGTCAGTTACAAATATTTAAGAACTATTAATTTTTTTTCTTGTAAGCTGACAAACTACTGTAATAATATCACTGTCTTACCTTATTGCCTCTCTGGATAGTTTATTTCATAATAGCCTTGTCCAAAGTAGCAGACATCTTAGAGTTGGCATGTATATAAAATATTGTGTAAAAAGGCTTAAGTATAAATGATGGTAAATCAAAACACCTTTAGGAAAAGAAAAAAAGGAAAACAATGGATTGTGCTTTGAAGCTCAGATATAAAAAACTAGATATGCACTAGTTAATTCTCACTAATAACATCTGAATTTATTTTGTCTTTTAAGGTAAAACTGGCCACACAGAGACTGTACGAGTAGTATATCAGCCAGAAAACATCAGCTTTGAGAAACTGCTCAAGGTCTTCTGGGAGAATCACGACCCGACACAAGGTAGAGTGATGAGTGAGCCAGTATTTAATTATCTTACTAATTACAGCTGGGATAATTAGTGTTTGAGCTGCATGGAAGAGATGAACCTTGAAATCACACTGGAGCTCAAGAATATTATTGCAGACATTTATTGACAGAGAAAGAGAGGAAGAGAGAGAATGAGAGTACAGAAACTCACAATACCCCTCCTCCTTTACAGCTGTCTGTGCTGGGAAAATTCCCACAGAGAGGCACAGTAGACAATAGAATTTTTTTTTTTTCAACTTTGATTATGACAATTTCTTCTGTAATGCTACCTTTTGTCTCTTAAATTAAAGCATATTTCTTCGCAGCTTTAGAGCTGGTCGTTTTATTTGTGCTGAGGACCTTTATCCTTCATAAAAATTTTTGCTTGTTTTTTATGTTTTTCAATGGCAGTGAATATCTTTTATGATTAGAAAAAGGGAACAAAAAGAGGTAAGAGATGGTGTGTAGAGGCAGCAGCAGAGCATTCTAGCTATTTGCCTTTTGATTTAATTTATCTTTCTTGGAAGAGGCTTCGTGATGACATTACACACATCTGTGCAAACATAAATGGGAAACTGTGTTGAGAAAACATTTTACGTGTTTATATAGTTTCAATAAACATCATCCTTTCTACCATTTCCCAGAAATACTACACACAGTAACTCATTTCAATATTTTAACAGCTATCATAATTATGCCACTTGTTACTACATCTGGGAACAAAAAATGCAGATGATGATACCTTCACAATGTGATACCATCCTGGGAAACAGTAACTCTGAGAAGGATCCAGGGGCTATTGTGGATAAGTGTCTTCCGGTGAGCCCAGAGTACGATGCAAAGACAAAAATGGCTATTGCAACTCCTACCTATATGAAAAGGGAAGCCTTAGTCAGGAGTATGACAGTTATTTTCTGTATGCAGAGTCAGTAAAATCTCAGAACATTTTGTGTAGTTTGTGTGTTGACATACCAGGAATTACACAGAGATATTGCTGGGGAGGGACAGAAAAAGGATATAGAGCCTAGAAAACTGGCTTGGTGCTGTGAATAAACACGTTCAACTAGTTGAAGAGACATAACACTACGATCAAGTAATCTTTACAGGTGCTTATGTAAGGAGCAGATACCTTATAGTGAGGTTGACAACCCAACCACTGGTAAGCCATAACAAGTTCCAGTAGCTGGAAGCTGAAGTTTGAAAAGTTCCACCCTGGAATAAAATAGTTTCACAGCTCTCAATGTAATTAAACGTTGGAGTCTTTTTCCATCACCATCCTTTCAAGTCTTTAAGATGAGATAATTTATCATTTCAAAAGAGGCGCTTGATTCAAGTCTTGAGCAGAAATTCTATGTCTGTGTGTCAAGTGTGGTGGCCTATACTTATGATTTATGAGCCTCCCTTTTCAACTCCTTCCTTTATAGTTGTGTTCAGAGAAACTTGTCTGCACCATCCTTGAAATACTTGCAGCTCTGCATTAAGACAATGACCATCTTCAAATCATGCTTCAGGGCCATCGTGGTTTGCTCCTAGGGGTCAGGAAGGAGGCTTTCTCCCTATCCCACCAGTGGTTAGTTTTAGGTCTTTTTTTGTTCTTTTTCCTTTGACTTGTCAGAGATCGGCCATCACCAGAGGCTGGCTTCTTTGTAACGGGCTGGTTGTTTTGATATAGCAGAGAATCCTATTTCTAAATAATCGGTTCATGTGTCTTGCTCACATGTTGGGATTCATCCTGATTGCCAGAGCTGGGGAACTAATGGCCAGGACTATAGGATTCTTCACCTTCCAGAGCAGTATGAGGAATGGATTTCTGCTGAAATAATGTGGGCTACTACATCTGCCATGGCTGTAGTCTTGGCTTTGACAGCGTATGGTTGGGCTCTGCCTGTGGCACACGTACAATAGGTCAGTCTCTAAAGGACTTCAGTGCTTTAGGCTGGCTGAGGTTCATATGCTGGACACAATGGCATGTGGATGAAGTGTAGTAGTTGTGATAAACAGGTCAGATCAGATGAATTTATGATTCCTTCTGGCTTTAAAACAAAGTAAAATTATGACATTATGTCTTTATATTCACCTTGCTTTCTCCATAACAGAGGTTCAAAATAGTTCCAGTCTGTGCTTTCAAATGAAGGTTGGATGCTGGCAGATGTATGATTCACTCTTTGATTTCTGGCAACTGGGGAAACATCACCTAATTAGCCCGGGCACAAAGCCACGCTAATGTGGCTGTATTCCTTCTGGGATGTGAGCTAATATCTCCGCTTGACACTGTGCTGTGTAGATACCCAAGTCATTCACAACTACCTCAGGCACCTATGTGGCACTGCAGTGCTTGGTGTAAACATACCTAAGCCTTTAACTAAGCTTGGCTCAGTAGAATTTCCAAATGGTTCTTCTGTAATAATTTGCCAAAGGTGAGAGCATCACTTTATCCACAGAAAAGATAGCAGTCTTCTCTGAAGACTTTGCATACCCCAGACTTGGAGAAGTTGATTTACCTATGTATTTTTATGGTTGCTTAATGCTAATCTCCATTCAGGAACTTTGCAAAACTCATCACATCTCTAACACCTTTCTTGATTTGAAGAAAACCTAAAGCACAAGGTTCCAGTTTCAAGTTTCTTTGGTTTGTAAGATAGGGATGGTATGCTTATATAGCCTTTCAAGTTTGAGCAGTTAGTAGTAGAAGATCTTTAAGGTGGAATTGTTTCTTTGTGTTGATTTGTACCTACTCCCTGCTTTTAGTTTGCCATGGGAAATGTGGTTTTATGTAAAGATACTGAAAGTGAGAGTTATCTCTCTGACCTATGATATTTTCCTCCTTTCGTGACGTTCAGCTGTATGCACACGGTAAGTCTTATTTAGCCAGCCTTATGGGAATGCAGGACTCAGTCTGTCAAAGAAAAGTTTTTTACCAAGCAGATAATTAGGAAGATTTCTTATTCATGAAATTCAGCACACTCTTTGGATGAATCCAGTGTCTCATATAGTCAGCGAATGCTGGACTTCTTGAGTATAGCGCTCACTCAAAAGTATAAAAGCTTTGTCTGTGGCACTGTCTTACCCTTTCTCCAGAAGTTGGGTTAGCACCATTTAAACCCTTCTGTCCCCAGCAGAGATAATGGACTTGTCTAATTGTTCTAATGTCATTAAGCATCAAATATGTACATTCTGTTGCAGTTAAAGACCTTTCAAATATCAATCTAGATGGTACCAAGTTGCTAAAGAGTACAGACTGGCAGTCCTATCATTCATTATTGTATGAGTGTATTAATATTCAAAAGTTCCTGCTTTCCAAACAGTTGGACCTTCTGCCTTCAAGATGAGAGTGACATCTCACTGGGATTCAAATTTTCTCTGGGAGGCAGCGTGGCTCTTGTTTCGTGAAGCTCTTGAGTCTAAGTATTATATAGAAGTCTATTGAAAAGCAAGAACCTTTGATCAAGTCAAACAGTCTATGAGTTGAAAGGGATTCTCCCAGATGAGCATCTCCTAAGTGTGGGGACCTGATAAAGTCCTCCTTGACTATTAATTTAGGCTCTATTTTATAATTCATTACATTTGGGATACTGAAAAAGCAACAAACAAACGCCCGACTTCTGCCAAGTGACATATGGTTGTCATCTCTATTCAGCCTCTAATGCACAGATCAGCATTCCTTCTCTCCTAGGAATGATCTTATCTATAAGAGGATCGCTCTGTATAGCTCTAGAAGTGCTTGAGGTGGTTGCTTCTTTCTCACTGATACAGAAAAAGAGAATGAATGTGATATGCTGAAAATATGGCAAAAGAATCTTACGGCTATTCACTTTGTACATAATTTTATTTTTCTAAAGTTTATAGAGGTGTAGGGCAGATTCTCTATTGCCCCGTTTTTGCGCTATGAGGCCATCCTCAGAGCCTTCCCGATTTTTAAGATATAAGCCTGATCGTCTCCTTCAAATTACACCCTGACGATGGTTCTGCTGGCACCTCCATGCTGTGTGTTGAGAGGGATGTGGACTTTCGGACCATAAGTTTGTCTGTGTTGTGCCTCAACCTGTAGTTTCACGATTGCTGTAAGCTAATCTTTGACTTAACTGTTAGGGAAAAGGGCAATTTTCTTCTCTCTCCCTGACCTGTCTGCAGGATGCCACCTCTTTCTTTGTGTTGACTCTGGCAATCACAAAGTTCTCGGATCAAGCTGAAAATTAACCCTGCATGAATTTAAGGGTAATGTAATTTTCAGCCAGGACTTAAATTGCCAGGAGCATGGCTGCTAGTGGGACCACCCTTCTGGCGTTAGCTCTGTCCTATAGTGTGTGAGCCAACGGTGAAACCCGACTGCTTATGTTTAGGGAAGAAGATGTCATATTTTATCTGATCAGAAAGTTTGGCCACTCTCTGTGGGATGTCAGAAACTATTTCTCCAAACCTTTGGAAAAAACTATCTGATACCAGAGGACTCTGTTTGTCATGGTGCAAATGTGATTCCTGTAAAGCGTATTACTGTTCATAATCATCCTGACCCAGTGTGTGGTTGAAGTCCTACATGTCTCAGAGATTTCAGCCCAGTCCAAGGCAATTTTAAAGAAAGACTCCTTGTTGCTTTCAATGGCTGTACAGAAGACAAGCAGAAGACAAAACAAATATTATTTCTTTCTCTTTAGAACATGTTTAGGGCAAATGAAAAATCCACTTGCCTCCTTTAGCTCTTTTCTCTCTTGAATACGATCCAAAACGGATGCTTGTTTTGGTAGTTCTGCTCCGATATTTGTCAAGAGTACCTAATCCTTCCCAGCCCACAAAAAATAACTTAGGTACAACTACAGTTCTCTGGAGTAAGCCCCTATTGTACACAAATCCCATCCTTTTTCCTTGCTTCTTCTGGCTTTCTGTTGGGATTTTTGAATTAGTGGAAGGAGCTGAGAGGAAGCCAGGACTCCATAGTTCTGGCCGCCCTCTGACAGTGGGGTGAAGGGCAAAGGCACCCATGGCCAACGCTGCCCGGGAGCTTCTGGAAATTTTCTTCTAGCCTTCTGATTCTTTGAGTGTGAATATACAAAGAACCAAAGTAAGTAATCTCATTCTTCCTTTCTGTCATGAAGAAGTCCTTATCTTGCCTGTGTTTGTGCAGGAAATGTAAGCAGAACCGATATTTTTCCAGCAGTTGAGGACCATCTGTACTACAACAAACTCATCACCTGCCAGAGTCATTCAGAACATCTCTTAGTCCATATGTCTTATGTATCCATGATAAAGAAGAGATGTATGAGACGTTTCTCCTCCCTGTGACCTCCCAAACAGTTTGGCGTTTAGCCTTAGTGCTGATACATGAATTCTTCAGATTAATATCTGTTTTTCATTGTGCTGACCCATTTTAGTTGCAGAGGGTATATTTATTTCTCACCAGTTTTGAAGGACTGTACTTTTTTTAGACATTGCATAAGGAATCTATCATCTGCAAATAATTAAAATTAGACACTAGAAATGACATTGTATTGCTAATGAGCAGATGTGTCTACTTATACCAGTGGAAGAACAGCTGTACACATAAAAAGCGCTACAGCGACCCTAAACCAGCATTATGCATTCTGCTACTTCTGCTAAACTTCATTTAGAGATTAAAAAGGAAAAAGTAATCTCTCCACGTAAAATATGACCATTTTTGATTTTTTTCTTTACATTTCTCTAACTCTCTTCCCTTTATAATTTGAATGAAATTTGCAAGTCTCAGATTAAAGCACAGAGCACCTTTGTCTTGTATTTCAAATGTTATTAAGAGTCCTGATGGTTTCAGCATTATTACAAGGTGTAACAAAAAACAGTAGAAATACAAAATCTATTGTCACCAGACATATTAAATATATTCAAAATAGAATTACCGACCCCTCAGGGAGCCATTCTTGGTCCAATACTCTTCAATATTTTCATTAATGACTTGGAGGATATAGTGGAGAGGATGCTAATTAAATCTGTGGTAAAGACATTGCTAGGAGGCTCTTGGAGGAAACGAATAAAACACAGCTCTGTGTTGATAAATTAAAAAAGCCATGGAAATCGATATGCTGAGGCACAATAAAGATAAATGTATATTGGTTCATGCAGAACTGAATACTCAACAATAGAAATATGCACTGAGTTGTTTGATAGGAGACAGTGTCTTCTATTGCCTTCAGGTTCTTCTAATTCCTGCTCTCGCCAATGAAATCTCAATGGTGGAACATAGTTTACTGATGTCTAGCCATCCCACCAGCGACCAATTTAGTGGTCCTCTGCCCATAATCATCTCATAAATACCTGTGGTCTATACTTTTTGCAAAGTAGCAAAGAGAGTCTTTGCCAGTGGTGCTAACCAATATTGCATTTTGAGAATGCAACTTCATTTCTTTCATGAACTGAAATGCTTAATGTTATGTTGTTCCCATTCTTTGTCCTTTCTCTAGAACTAAATATGCATTAAAAATAAATACATATTATTAGGCTGCTTTGCGTCCCCAGGAATTTTAGTTGTCATGACCTAATTTGCATATTAGACTCTTTTTATCCATATAAATTAGAATAAACTTTTTCTGACCTATATTTCCAGTTTAGGAGATGTTGTTTTTCCATATCACGGTGAGAAGCTGATTTGACTCTGCATCTTTTTTAATGAAGGGGATTATTAGCCGGTTGCTGAGATGGCTGAATAGTTTGCATTATGAAGTGAGTGGTGCTGAATCAATTCTGGCTCAAGGGCAAAAGTCCTTCTGGGCTCTGATTTCTTCTTACTTTTAAACTACTTTTGGCCTATTTATTTTATATGTGACAATGATACGTTAACCAGTTCTCCAGAGCTACTTTGTATATACAAATACTTCAGTATTGCTACAGTCAGTAATAAAACGATTCCTTGAAGATGAGAAAAGCCATGGCATCAGTCTTTTGTGCCATTGAAGATGGCACTGCGACTCTTATGCTGTGGGAAACATGAACCCACCACTCACCTGAAGTAAGGGTAGGTTTAGACTAGATATGAGGAAGAAATTGTTTATGATGAGGGTAAGCACTGGAACAGGTTGCCCAGAGAGGGGCTGTTGAAGATGTCCCTGCTCATTGCAGGGGGAGTGGACTAGATGACCTCTTAAACCCAAACTATTCTATGATTCTATGATTCCTTTTGTTCATAATGCCTGTATCTGCTAAGAAGAACTTTGGAAAATGTTTTTGTTCTATTACAGTCTTCCTCAGGATCATTTCTGGGTTATTTTGTAATTATAGCATAGCTGTGTTTGTAATTGAGGAGAGGAAGAGGAAGGGATGAGGAAGGGAATCTTCATTTTAATTCAGGCTTATTGATTTGTAACTTCTGAAGCAAAATCTGGACTGCTCAATGCTTAGGACTGTCTTCAGTAGCTTTCAAATATCCGTGAAGTCAATGGGTATGTGGTGTGAATAACAGCATCTAGATTTTCATGCATGTTTATAGAATTAGAAAAGAGAAACCTTAGAAGGTCTTTTTCTGCAGAGTTTTTTTGATGAACTGTTCCTAATCTTTATACAAGGAAAGCAATAGACAAAGTCAAAATAAAGTAATACCAAACATTCTTTTCATCTTCAAATAACCCACTAGTGAATTTACTGTATTTGGGTCTAGAAATCTGAGGCACTGAAGCATGGCATCATTAATCATAGTTTATGGTGATTATTAGTAGGCTTTTAATCTTTGTTTTTGTGTATAATTAGGTACAAGAGGTCAAAGCTGACTCTCTTCTAAGCAACAATATTTTCAGTGAATGACTGTTTTTCTCTGCCTGCAATTTTCTCTCGCGTATTTATAAGAGCATACTTGTCTGTGTTTTGAGAGAGCAGTGTCCCATGAGTTTATCTGCTGATAAAAGCAAATGACAACACCGTTACTTTTATTATCACTAATTATTTTTATTACTATTGCAATAACACCTGGTGGATCATAGTAGGTTTAGATTCATAGTGCTAACACATGCCTAAATTTAGGCAAGACACTAGTGAGGAACAGATAAATGAAGAGAAAAGGAACTCTTCTTTCAGATCAAGCCTTCATTCAGACTTTCTAGTTTTGTAAAATATTTGAACGATCTTGAGAAACAGTGTGATGCATTTTGTAACTATTGAATAATAATGCTAATAAAAAGCAAAGAGAATTGGACAGAGATAGAGCCTAGGCTGGTATATTACCACTCCTTCTTGAGGACAGCCTGTCATTTCCACTAATGGACAAGAGGGAGACCTGTTAACTCTTCATGGCCCAAATCTGATAATGTTGGAGGCCTGCATAAAGTCCCTGGTATACCATATGGGAATGTCTCTGTGAACAACTAAGGGGAAAGCAATAGTTACTGACCTACATGAAATACGTGTGATATTTGTGTTTCTCCTTTACTGGAAAAAAACCCTAGCATATGGACAAGCACAAGATAAAAGTTGGAAGCAGAAAAAAATGGTGGGTATTTTGCTGGATTGAACTTAAAACCTACCATTGCAGAGTTATGCATTCTGAAAGTTGCCCCTTTATTTCATATTGGATATAAAGCAGGCTGCCAAAACTTTAGAGACCAATGCCCAGGAAATGGGTTTGGAGAATGCAGAGGGGCAGGAGAGATTTATTCCAGACAGGAGAAGGAGGAGGTGAAGAATGTCCTAAGAGCATTTCTCTTGGCAGCTTCTAATTCTTGGATGACTTTTCCCAGCAGATGGTAGGGTGGGCCATGCTAATTTAGTATGGTGTGATGACGATATGTGAATCACAGAATCATTTGGGTTGGGAGGGACCTTCAAAGATCATCTACTCCAATCCCTCTGCCGTGGGCGGGGACATCTTTCACTAGATCACATTGCTCAAAGCCCCGTCCCAACTGACCTTCAATACTTCCAGGGATGGGGCATCCACAACTTGTCTGGGCAACCTCTTCCAGTGTCCCACCACACTCTTGTAAGGAATTTCTTCCTTATGTCCAATCTAGAATATAATAGAATGGAATGGAATGGAATGGAATGGAATGGAATAGAATAGAATAGAATAGAGTAGAATAGAATAGAATAGTTCAGTTGGAAGGGACCTACAATGATCATCTAATCCAACTGCCTGACCACTCCAGGGCTGACCAATGTGGTCATATTGTGATGGTTTTTGGTATTGCAATGCTGTTAAACCTTTTGGACAGAGTGTCCTTAGGGTCTACAGATAGTGATGGACTACTGTTTATCTCTGTCACTGTTCTAACTGCACTCCTATCCAGTGAGTTGGGATGGCAAATTGCATAAGAGATGAGGAAGCTGTAGAAGGCCTGGCAGGGAAATTTGTTTCATTACAGGGTGGTGCTGAGACTATTTCCTTTTAACCCAAGGATCTCTTCTCTTGACTGTTCCTCCCCTCGTCTCACAAACCCATTTGCATGCCTTCTGCATCTCAGTTCTTCTCTGATATTTTGCTGGCATAGGTCAGAGTGGCATAGGTCAGAGTCAAGCCTGGCCACACTTAGAGAGGGACATTACTGCCGTGGCAAGTTCCCCAAAATCAAAGCTTAATAAAGCTGCTCTTTTTCACTGTTATTTTAGTTTTATTGTAGCAGCATATTGGCCATCAATGGTGGGAAGAGACAAGATTTCTTGTTGCAGCAAATAGGTGGCAGCAACTCATCCCATTCCCATAAAATGTCATTGCTAAAAGAGTGATGGAGTGTGTTCTCCCATGTCTCCATCAGTGTTTCTGGGTATGTTATGGCATTAATGAAGAGTCTGCTGTCTGAAAAACTCTCTACTTAAAGAGCTATTGTTATTTCATACAGTGAGCGTTGTATTGACCGTCATCAACAAGCTCATTTACACCAGCACTGGAAATCTTAAGGAAGTAAGTATTTTGTAATGTCTTTGTCCTTGGAGATATTCAAAACTGGACTGGACAAGGCCCTGGACAACCTGCCCTAGCTGACACTGTTTTGAGCAGGGATGTTGGACTAGAGACCTCCACAAGTCCCTTCCAACCTCAGCAAATCTGTGATTCTGTTTTAGCTTCAAAGCTACACCAGAAAACCTGTAATCTGGTGGTTTGATGAAGGTTAAAGACCAGGCATTTTTGCAGCTGACATAAATTATTAAAAACATTGCTGTAGCCATGATGTTCTAAGGATATGTGCAAGTCAGAATTTATAGGGAAAGCTAGTATTTTCTGTCTTGATCCCAAAGCAAATGGGAAGACCAAAACTATAGTTTCCTCCTTGACACTGAAAACCATGTATGTTGAAAGCTTTGTAAACCTTTTGGTCTATTGACAGTATAAAAGTTTTTCTTTAATATGTACAAGCTCATTAATGTATTGTAACCTTCTGAAGAAACTCTTCTATATTTCATTTATCCTTCCTGCACCCCAGCACCTTGAAAATCATCAGGAACTCTCAATCCACAGCACTGTAACTAACTTCTTTTCTATTAACATTTTTCTCCTTTAATCATATGCTATAAAGAGTTTTACTTTCCCTTGGCAACTTTTAAGCTGTATAGATGTAATCATTACAGTGAGTGATGACATCAAGCCAGGGTGACATGGTGCAATTGATTTTTACTAAATAATTATATGATGAGCTGGAAGAAGGAGTTTTATTAGTCTTAACTCAGCAAGGATTGATTGGGGAAAAGAAAATGACCAATCAGTATATCAGGTTTCTGCGGGTATAAGAAAATAAGTGACAGCTGCAGAAAAGTCTATAAATCACAGAAAAAATTATGATAAAAATAAGAGCTATGAACTGCCCTTTAAAATTTCACTGGGTGGCACAGAAGAGTCTAACAGACCTTAGTAATTTATCTCCATTATGCTTGGGATTCTCTGAGAATAGCAAGGTTGACGAATGATGCCATTACATTTTTTTATTATTTTTAAATGGAGAGAAGATAAGGAGTGTTGTATAAGTATTACTTTCAAGTCATTAGAAGGTTGAGTCTTCAAAAGAAATCCCTGATTTAGCCAATAAAAAAATAAATTATATTTTGCTTTAGCCTTCTGTAGGTAATATATTCAAGAATCACCATTTTGAAATAAATCTGCTTGTTTGCAGTTAATTCTCCATTTCTAAAGCAAAAAAAGAGAAAGTATACTACTGGGAAATATGTGTTTTTATTAATGCTATGAATATTCCTATTTCTTATTGACCTCAAGATGCTCTGGAGTTAGATGGGAAGGACAATGACCTACCTAAGATGCTATTGTGGTTTAACCTCAATCGGCAACCAAGCACCACGCAGCCACTTGCTCACCCTCCCCCCTGGTGGGATGGGGGAGAGAACAAAAGTAAGAAAACAGTGGGTTGAGATAAGAACAGTTTAATAATTGGGGAAAAAAAAAAAATTGTAACGAAAAGGAAAACAACAAGGGGGAGAGAGAGAGAGAGAGAGAGGGGGGAACAAAACCCAGGAAAAACATGTGATGCAACCACCCACCACCCACCGACTGATGCCCAGCCAGCCCCCGAGCAGTGATTGCTGCCCCCCAGCCAACTCCCCCCAGTCTATATACTGAGCATGATGTCATATGGTATGGAGTAGCCCTTTGGCCAGTTTGGGTCAGCTGTCCTGGCTGTGCTCCCTCCCAGCTTCTTGTGCCCCTGGCAGAGCATGGGAAGCTGAAAAGTCCTTGACTAGCGTAAGCACTACTAAGCAACAACTAAACATCAGTGTGTTATCAACATTATTCTTGTACTAAATCCAGAACACAGCACTATACCAGCTACTGGGAGGAAAATTAACTCTATCCCAGCCGAAACCAGAACAGATGCATCTCAACAGAAACTCAAACTGTAGCGTAACAGCAGTGTAACTGCTTTAAAAGGGCAACTCTTTGCCCCCGCGAAGAAGACACTGTAGTTTTGACACAGTATAGAAACTATGAACAAAAAAGCATTGACCAGCTGAATAGAAGCATATATTCTGATCATTCAAATCAAAGGAGAGCTAGTATTTACTACTTTGATGCCAAAGGATATGGGGGAGACCAAAGCTAAGTCATTCCTACCCAGGTGCATCAGAAGATATCAAAGTGTTGGTAAGAGGGCTTTTTAGAGCCATTTCTTTGACTCTTACCTACGTTTTGGCAAATAATGGTTTTTCCAGTGGCAATGTGTTTGTATTGCATGGCAATCTCAACCTGGGAATCATTCCTTTTGCAAGATCTGGGAGACCATCACAGCTCCCTGTCTTTCCATCTGCCATCCTGTGGCCACAAATTTCTGCTTCATGTAAGTCAGAGCAAGCGCTCAGCTCTTGAGGGCATTTTTTGATTAATTGGTGTTCTGGTCTCTGCTGGCAGAGTGAGGAAATTTTATGTTCTCTAGAGTGGTTCAGGCTGAGAACCACTGAGGTGCTTTGGTCAGCCAAAGTGAAATTCCTGAATGTGATCCATGCCCAAGACCTAAACATATTTAGAGCTCCAAATGCCCTCATCCTCACTGGTTCTCCAGAGACAAGAGCTTTCAAGGACTGGCCAGTGCTTATGTAGGCACTGTGCTTTGGGCTTATATTCTTTGGCACCCTGCAGCTGTATCTAAAACCACGTATTTTTGTATCTTGCCAGAGAGGTGCAAATTCTGTGCTTTTCTATCAGTTCTAAAATCACCCTCTCTATCTAAACATCTCTTTGATGAGAGATTTTAAGGCTGTTCTCAGCATGGCAGCTGATTTTCTTTGTGTTTGGCTTGTTGTCTCAGCAGAACACTTTTTCAGAGTCTAATGTCCATCCAGTGTAGCTAGAATCAATGGCAGCAATGTTGACAATCCCTTGTAAGAATGGCTTTTGATTTAGCAGTACATAATATCTTCCAATATGTATAGCATCTTTATTAAATTAATTATTTGTATTTTCTCATTCTTATCTGAAGCCTAACATGTATAACTGTGGTGTTATGTTAACAGAGAAAGACAGAATGTCATGACAGACAAAATAAGAAAGACATTTCGGAAAAGGAAGGAAAGTTAACTACAGGTGACATTGTGGAATTTTTAGATAGCCAAGCAGAGATAATTTTTTATTTAGTAGACTTTCTTTCAGACAGAGACAAGATTGTTAACCTCAATCATCCTACCACAGTTGTTTATTAAATTAAATTTCTTGCCTTGTTTGCTACTCATTGAGTTAGTGAATCTCACCCTTGCCAGAGGGTTTTAAAAAATCAGTGATGGGCCCTTGAGAAGTAAGTTTGCACATGTGAAGTACATTACAAATAACAACAGCAACAGTAGCAATTGATTATGTCTATATGTCTATGGAATTTATTTTATTTTAGTATCTCGTAGTCTTTGTGGCTTAGTCAGACAACGTATCAGCTATTTATTGCGGGAGATTTAGGTACAAATTGATTTAAGTAACAAGTAAAAATAAATGACATTTTAGCTTAGGTGATTGATCACATTAAAGCTACACTTCAGGGTAATACTTACAATACCTGTTCAGTCTTCTTCATGGCTAGTGGATGGTTTAACAGTGCAAGCCAACCCTTGAGCACTTGGAGAGGCCGTTATTATCACACAGTCTGACCTCCTCCTTAGCTTTAACTCTGTAATTTCATCACCGACCTTGTACAGCTCTTTGAGCTTTGGTATATCTTTGGGGAAGATGTATATCCTTGATGTGAAGACCTCAGGAAAGGGATGTGGCTTTAGGTGCATTGTTCCAGTGAGAAATGTGCTGCGCTATTTGAATGTCGCCTTATTTCTCATCTGGATTTTGTATTACTTTGGCTTTCAATTGCTCTACCTAGTTAAGCAACTTTGGCAAGACTGAAGAGCCTTATTTCTCAGGTTATTTCTCTATATATGTATTTGTAAATCAGAGTCAGTTAGTTCTCGTCTTAACCTTCTCTTCAATAAATTAATTAAGCTGACCACTTCCCTATTACTATGTAATGGTCACACATGTGTATATTAAATAACCTTGTTTATCTTCTCACTCAGAGCACCGTCCACATGAGCTCATGCTAAACTCATACTCTTGAAATGCATGCTAGAAACCGGCATACCATGTAGTGATCCTCCATTTATAGAGATTTTTGTAATCTACTCCCTAGTCGGTTGTTATGTAGTTTGTTAAGCAATAAATAGATTTGTAGAATGCTAATGCTTAAGCTCAGACATCAATCAGCATTAACATATCCTGGCAAAACTAATGCTCTACTGGTCTGTATTAATTTTATTCCTAACTATTCAGTAGCACTGGCTTTGCAAGAGCTCCCCACTACCCTAAAATAATTTGCAAAGAAATGAGCAAAATGTTGCAGACCACACCCTTAAGTATTGATGAAGAACGTAGTTGTTGTTCTTATTTGTAATAGTGTAACATCTTAGCAGTTAGAAAGTAACCCAAATAATCAGAAAACTCCATAACGTTTTTCAGAATCACATTCACTCACGTATACTGTTAGTCACTGAATGGACTTTTTGTCCAAATGCATCTTTGAAAACATTTCTGCATCTTTTAGTTCATAAATATTTCAGCCAGATTTCATTTGTTTATTGTGCTATCCTTGAAACCATTTTTCTGTTTCTTTAGAAAGTACAAGAAGGCTAAAAGTTACCATCTTTTAATGAGTGGTATTATGTTGATAGCATCTTTTCCCCCAGTATCACAGGCTCTTTCTCTACCCTCTGCCCTTTGCTGGGGGGTATCAGAACGTACAGTTTTTCTCTGTTTCATCTCCATAGTCCTGAGAGTTGATGGTAATCTTCAAAGGGGCTTTTGTAGCCTAGTGGCAGTCAAAAGACAAATCCTCATGATTTCCAATTTGCCTTGGGTTGCAGTCACTCCAGCTTTTTCACTCACCCATAAAACACGTAAAACACCAGACAAACTCAAAATTAATACATTTTATTACAGCAAACCAAAAAGTTCTCTTCTAGAATGCAAAATTGGGGACAAGGTTACGAAAGACAGAAACTGCAAAACTGTGGTTGCAGTTGCAAAACTGTGCCTCCAGATCATTCTTAATGCTAAAGCTCCTCTCCAAGGCTGTTGTTTGACGTTATGGAATGATCCACAGCAAACCTGGCCTGCGGTATTGCTGCCTGAGGGAATGGGAATGGATAGTGATGAAAGACAGCAATGCCTTTGGCCAGCGTGGCTGCCTAGGACTGCATAATGCCAAACCATATCTGGGCTAGTCACCTAAGGGGAGAGTAAACTTTCTTCTGCTTTGGCCCATTATTTTATAGCTTCATAGGTAGAATTCATCTCATATTTTGGAAATTCATACATGAGCACATCATACAACTAGTCTTTTGAAGGGGTTACATACAGTAAAGGGGCTAATCCTTGTACCAAAAGTACTCATTTATGATATAATTTCAAGGAGTTACTGAGTATGTACAGCTAGGGTTTTGTTTTCCTAGTGTTAAACATAAACAGTATTATATACTTTTGCCGTTCATATTATCCACATGTAGGTTGCAAATAGAATTTAGTAGAGATTACATATATACCTTTGTTTTCTACTTCTCCCAAACTCAAAAAAATTGTGAAACGGTTGCTGTTCCTGAGCACTCTATAACAGTACTAACGCAGCCAGACTTTCTCCAAACCTTCTCCTTAGCATACTTCTCTATTGGAGTCCTCTTTGGAGCTCAGATTTGAGAGATTCATAACAGTCATTCCTTCTCTCCACAGTGGTGATGATGGTAGGAATTGATAACTTCAGAGTTAATACAGCAACACATGCATACTAGTCTTTTAGCAACATCATTGCTTTGTGAATAGAGGAGAATAGCTAGTTATCTCCAAGGGTCTTTTGAACATTTCTCCCATTAAGATGTACTCCTCCAGCACAAGAAAATTTTTAAGCACTTGGTAAAATAAACTTTTTTTTGTAGCCATTTGCATGGTTTGAAATAAATATTTTAAGAGTACCTTGATTACAGTAAATGCAGCTTGATTATTTAAGGTTTTACATCTGTATTTGACAACTGTGTGATGTACCAAAACGTAAAATGCTCACATTTCATTTGCATGTCATTTAAAAGGAGATATCAGAGTTGAATCTCTTGGGGACTATTTAACCAGAAAAAGACTTGGACTTCCTAAAAATACCTACTGAGTATGCACGTAACAGACCGTGCTAATCCAGGTCTATGGGACATCCTAAATTTAGGTCTGTTGAATTTATGCCTGCAGCCCGGTCAGGTAGGGAGGATGATCCTCATGGTGTGCTGTGTTTTCTCCCTCCCCAGGAATGCGACAAGGTAATGACTTTGGCACACAGTATCGCTCAGCCATCTACACGTTTTCTCAGGAACAGATGGAAGCTGCCTTGAGATCTAAGGAAGAATATCAAAAGGTAACATTGGGCAGGGCGTGGAATTGCTTCACATATAAGCAGAGGTCAAAGATGTTACCAATTAGCACAAAATCACTTCTTGTGCTGTGCATTGTCTCCGTGTTGCTATTGAGGCTCCTCATTCCATCACATTTGCTTTAAATCCCAACTTGTGTGAAATGTTTTTTTTGTATGTGAGTCATTTTATAACTATGCAGAAAGAAAAGTAGTTATTTGTGCGGAGATAGTTTTAATCTCTTCTAGAGTTTTCCTTTTATGTGGCTGCAGCAGAGCAAAAGTCTGTGATCTTAAAGCTATTCAAGTGTATCTGGACCCCATACTCTGAAGGTTGTAGCTAAAATCTCAGACCTAGAAGTTCTTGAATACTGGGGGAAGGTCCTAATCAATATTTGAGCTTGGTAACTCAGGATCACCCACCTGCTGCTTATAAGATGCTTCTATCAAGCCATTCCATAAATGTCTTTGATTAAATGTGACAGCCCGTGACTTAGTAAGACTACTTGTTTTGACACTAGGATTTGTGTGAGAGAAGATCGACCATTTCCCTGTCTATACACAGTCCTATTTTTCAATGAAGATGGATTCTGTCTCTTCCCAGCCACATAAGCTATTATTTAACTTTAAAGGCAGAGGGATTAGTGTCCTATAGTGTTGCTGCATTGTAATTGCTGTCTGATCTGCCTAGTGGTCTTGACAATGCAAGATCCAAATTCTACAGCAGAGCTATATAAATTCTTATAACTTATATGAAATAAACTACTTACCAAGGACATCAGGGCAATAGAGAGAGTAACTATTAAGTAGTGCTAAAAGAATATCAGCTTTCATGCATTCACCTGTACTATATCTTCACTAAAGGTTTATGTTGAAGAACCAGGGTTTGTGGTGAATATCTAATGTTAAAGGTAAAGAACTGTGTTTTGAAAAGTGAGGGTATATCACTTAGAAACATGTACCAAGGTACGAAAAGGAGGTGAACGTGCTGAAGTCTTGTGTGGCAGTTTGGTTTTCATAAATGTGTGTATGACATTGGTGGGCTGAGCTATGTGTGCACTTGTAGGGCTGGTTTGTACTTGCAGTTGGCCTTATTTTGCATGCAAAGAGATGCTCTGAACTGCAAGTAACTAATTTGCAAGTCGTTCTTAGTGGTGTGATAACTGTGCATGTAAATTAAGTGTTCAATGACATATATATTTTCTCAGGAGTAGGTGAACACATGGGGATAAGTCAGTCTTGCAGGTATTTATCTTTGTTAACCGAGTAGTTTCTGAAGATTCAGTGTTCATATTTATCATGCAGAACTTTTTTCTACTCATTGTTTACCTTAGATCCATTGCTTTTCCAAATCGTTTTTGATCCTTTTTGTTAACATCTGCTGACCAATATCACACTGTAAATCTTACAGCTTTCAGTTTGCTTTCCCAACTCTATTATTCTCTGCTGTTATTTGTCATTAAATTAATACTGACTTGAAAGCAAAATTATGATGTAGAAGATTGCAATATGATATTACAGAAAAGTCCGTCATCAAGTAGATTTTCTTAATGGCACAATTTAAAATCTACCTACTTTGAAGTCTATCACTATTTGAAAAGTGTGTATAATTAGTACATTTATATAATTACACATTTATATAATTAGGCAGAACTCTGTAAGTGATCACATGTAGAGTTTGGTTTTGCACTGAAGTAAGGTGAAGGAAGGGACTGTGTTGCCAACTAAGGAAACACAGCAAATATGTAGTGAAATTCCTAGAGGATATGCAGTTTCTACGTATTATCAACAACAATATCTACAATATTATCTACTGTGGCATTGCAGCAGCAGTAGAATAGTTGTATTGGAAACATACTGAGCAAACTATGTTCAGGAATCCCTTTTCATATTAAGTGTTTGGCATTACATTATTTTAATGTAAATGTAATATAGCCACTTTCCTTATTATTGCAGTAATTTAAAATAGATACCAAGCTCTTCTGGCAGTGACACATGCATATCTATGCACCCGATAGTGATAGATAAAAACATGTGGGGATGGCATAACACTTGATTTTTCCATGATAAGTAGTGGTGCATACCCCAAACAGGGGAAGGACTAAGAAATATTAAAAGTACAATAACTGCAACATGTATGAGTGACTCTACAGATTTTTGGCACAGCAAATGAATAAAAGCGGTTTATTTGCTCGTTGACTGAATAATGAGCATGTACTCTTAGATGTCTTTTTGAGCTGAGGACCTGGAAGAGAGTTAAGAATGTCCTCCAAACAGAAGATTATGTGTTTGCTAGATGTTTGGTTTTTTTTCATAAAGCCAGATATGATTGTTAACTTAAAGGAAACATTTTTGTTCGCCGAGGATAGAAACCATCCAACCCCAAGGTTTATGTCATGAATTCCTGCCTCCATGACAGGCTAGCCTGAAGCGCTAGCTCCTCTTTAGAAGCCAGACAGCCGTGTTCAGCTCTGTCTACATTTAGCAAGCAGCATGGGCTGAGAGGAGCAGGTCTGCAGAACAAAACAGTTTGTATCGAGGACCCAGAACACACTATGTGTGTTTCAAGAGGGTTTGCTTTTCAGTAGCTGCAGTTTGGTCCTCTGAACCATGTGCCACTAGCAGATGGAAGCCAGTGGTGCATTTCTGGTTTAGCTTCATCAAAAGGAATTGGGTTCATTCATCCCAAGACTACTCCGTGAAGTGAACCAAAGCATGGTAAGTGACAATGATCAGGAGATCTATTACAAAAGCACACTTCTGCTCCAAACTGAAACGCTAACGTAGCTTACACCTTCAGGGTAGTGCTATGCTTGAGTGGAGAAATACTGTAGTTAAGTGCACCACGTCCCTAACTCCTACCAGCCTACGAGTGAGAATCATAATGCGCATTGAGCCCAAGTATCCTGCAGGGTTACATCTATTTTAAGTTGTGAAACTTGTTGCTGATTCATGCAGTTGTTTTAACAGCTGAGAAATGGCAATACAGGAATGAATATGCATTGAGCCATGCGTCTTTAGCTGTTGCTGAAGCTGAATGCATATAGTCAGAGTCGGCTAGTGGTAATATATATTATAATACAATAGTGCTGCCGGTAAATTGTAACACAATGTAAGTGTAATCAGAAAAACATAAAATGAGGGCCAGGGCTTGGTGAAAGTACTGCGAATGAGCTGTTCCACCAGTTTTGCCTGAAGCTGAAGTTTTTTAATACAGTTGAACCTGAGGTTACTCAATTTTCAAGACAGTTGCTAGGCTGGATTTGGTTTTCAAATGAATTATCTAGGCAATAATCCAAATAGTGAAATCAGGGTGGGAAGACGTTTGTATTTATTTTTTCTGAATCAGAGGCCTGCATTTGTTTTGTCAAGTGCTAACACTGAGTTTTCAGGCTCCAAGAATATACTGAGTCCCTCCCCTCCATGTTTGGCTTATATTAAAGTAACATCCCAAAAATGCCAACATCTCTGCGTCCTCACATAGGACAGCACTGACAACGAACGTTGTGCACAGAGAGCAAAATACAGGTCTATTACTTTGTTACAAAAGCAAATCTTTGGCAGGGGATGATCCTTCCACAAAGCAGCTAAAGGGCTTCTCTGTGAGTAAATAAGACTGAATTAAGTCTTGAGCTCTTGACAGAGTGCTGGGTGATAAGCAGGTAATCAGCTTCTGATTTGTTATAGTCAGGAGAAGTTGATGAGGAGAGTTGCTGTTGTTTGCTCTTGTGGTTGTAATCTGGAGGGAGTTATAAGAGCTCAAAGAGACAGGAGTATAGAAATGTTGATATTTTATGAAGACATTAAAAATGTGGCCTTTACTAAAGTCCAAAGTTGTTTTACTGAACATATAGGAAATGTAGAGAAAGTGCAGAAGTAACTTTTTTTTTTTTTGGCTTAGAAATGGATGGAGATTTGCTAGGAGTAATGTAATACATTGGTTTTATGATTTGGACTGTAAAGGTATAATCTTGGAAAGTTTCTCTGCAGGAGGAGGTTGTGATGTTGATAGAAATCCTCTCTGAAATCTAAACCAGCTGGTCAACAGATTGAGGAAACAAATCAAATCAAATAAAACAATAACTGCACCAAAGCCAGAGTTACAAAGAAAAAAAAAGGAAGAAGCAATGCTAATTGTTTGCTTTGGGGCCTGCAAATATGGTTAAGAAGTTCAAAAAGTATTATAAGTAGAGGTGAAGAGATTAAATTTAAAAATTAAAATGTAGTATAAATACAAAAAATCCAGGCAATTGAAACTAACCAGTTGCCAAATCTGTTGGTCTGGAGAACAGTCTCTGTGTGGAAATGTTGGGACCTATAAAACCGTAGGTGGGTAGACTTTCTGGAGATCTTGAAGGGAACAGTGTATGATGCTCGGAGGAGAGACTGGATCACACTGCAGCCATAGCAAATATGTTTCTGTGAAGGTCTGAAGAAGATGCTCAGTTAAATGAGTGAAACTTGGTCAAATAGTCATTCTTCGTTACATCTCGTCAAACAGCATTTTCTGTTAATTTAACAAAAGACTTGGCCTAAAGAACATGAATTTGACCAAACATCTAAAATTTCTTTTTGAATCAAGCATAAGTAACCGAAGGGTTACTATGCTGGACTAAATTCCCCATTGCTGTAACTCCGCAAGAGCTAATACACTTGTACAATGGATTAGTTTTACCATGTGCTTTATTGCATATGTACTCACATGCAGCCGAGAAGGAAATCCTTCAACCAATAACTTCAAATGTACTGTTTGGTTTCACAGATGTAGGTATTGGAGCACCTGAACCTGAAGCACCGTTGGTTTTTCTCTGTGCTTCTGTTTTTTCGTTCTGCACGAGTTTTACAGTGATGAGTTTTTTTTGGGGGGAGGTGGGGGTTTTGTGTTGTTTTGCTATTTTTTTAACTTTTAAAGCCCTGAACAGTTACGTGATACCATGGGATGACCACGGGAAGAATGGGGATGGATATTATTTTACACAGTCATGGATTTACAGTGCTATCGTTCATTTGCAATGGCCAAATTTCAGTGTGGCTACAGTTGCATGATAGCACTCCTGATCCTGAACTTGCTCACGGGAGGTCTGGGAACACATTGAATTAACACTGAGATCGGCTTTGGTAGTTTTCATGAAGCTCCTCTGTGGTGGCATAGTCAGATGCCATTTCTTAGCCGAGAGCTGAAAACCAGCTGCTGGCCAGCGGTTGAAGCTCCCTTATTTCCTTGTGAAGTAGAAGTGCTTGCACGAGCAGTACTACGCTCCACTGGAAGGACTCGACTAACCACTGACCTGGGAGTTCACATTTACCCAAAATGGAGTGTGTCCTCAGCCACGGGACACATTCCCAGGGCCTGGTTCTGTTGCTAACACCTAGTGCTGTTGGGGAAGCCCAAAGCGTAGCTCAGCTGACCTACAGCCACCATTCTACAACACACAAATAGCCCTTAGGGGCTGTATCATATCTGCCAGTCCTGTGTAAATACCTGAAATACCCTGAGCACCTCAAATAGTGCTAAATACCTATATTTAGGTAGCTGATTTTAAGCACGCCCTGATCTCTCATGACTAATGGAAGTTCAGATACCTAATTCACACGTGGACCTCACCAGGTTGTGATGGATGGATGCGTTCTGCAGAATAAGGGAAACACTGAATTAGTACCGGCCAGCGTAAGAGGCAACAGTCTCTGCAGCTCAGCAGCCTAACAGACATCGTGAAACTTTCATGACCTTGCTGTGGGATGATGTGGGAACAAACCAACAAAACCCTCAGCTGCAAAAACAAGAGCTTTAGATTTGGTATCATAGAAAAGAGGAGAGATTTAAAAGCTGGAGTTTCCTGGCCAGCGCAATGAGCTTTGGAGCAGAAATCTGCAAGGAAATGAAGTGGTCAGGATTGAATTTGTCAAGGCTGGAGGAAAGACTATTTACAGACCTACAGGATCGACAGTTCTGAGTTTTTAATTGCATGAAGGAATGCCTTGTGGAGTGAATTTACAACATTCAGCTGTGGTTTTATCTAACGTGCTGTGTGAGTTTAGAACATGCTTTGGCTGGGAGACAGTGTTTCACGTGTTTTTTGGCTGGGAAAAGTTAAATAGCTCTTTTAAAAAGTAGGTTGTTGTTATTAAAGCAATACAATAGAGTCGATAAAAAAGTAACACCTGCTTACTCCTCTTCAAATTATGTCTATTTCAGAGCTTTACGTATCGAATTATCTTTGCTTCACTCTGATGTGAATAGTAGCTACTTGATTCCTGATTGATGGTGGTAGTTCTTATGAAAATAAGCAAACCTGATCTGATAAGCTAAGCCATTATTTATTTTGTAATCACTCATCTGTGCTACTGAGATACCCTTTTTATGTTCATCCCTCTCTGAGAAAGCTGCATTCAGCTACGGATGAGGAGGTTTTGTGTGAACAGTTGCTAACTCTTTTCGTATTACCTTAACCTGCAGAAAATTTGACTTCTTTGTCACTCCAAGAAAATTTGGTCACCTTGCAGCAGAAAGATAGCTCAAAACTAAAGCACACTTCTGACTGCATTTCTTGATGACAGTGGCAACAAGACAAAAGCTTTAATGGCATGAATTTAGGATACTCTAGTTGGCTTATTTGAGTTTCTTAGAATAAATATGTCTGTGAGATGACCTGTCCTATTGTCAACATTGATTAACAACCCACTTGTGCTTGAATTTATGCTGAAATGCATCTATATGATGCATTTATAAAGTTTTATGGTTCTCTGCTGTGTCTATTTTTTCCTACCTTTTGGATAGGGAATTCTATTATGGTAGACGTGGTCAGCACCCTATGGTTTTCTTTGCGGCCATAACATACAACATCAGGGTTCGCTCAATATTATAGTTATTGTTCATCTGACTTTTCTTTCTTAATAAATTTTCCTACATTTCTGTGCTGTAGAATCTCATTCTATGTTATAGAAAGAAAAACATCTTAATATCACCACCAAGATGACTTTTTTTATTTTGAAACAATGAAGTGTACAGGATGTATATGTCCGTATGAAAACACAAATGAGCATCCCTGGAAAGCACAGGAGGACTAAGGACACCTCTCAAAATTCGCTGAGGTAGAGGAGAAGTGCCACCATCCTAAGCTGAGTGCAGCATGCTACCAATTGCGTACTATTTCTTTTCCCCTGGATGCAGCAACAGCACATGTTGCTTGCTTTTACCAATGCTGAAGAAGGCAAGATTTTTTTTTAGCTTTTGATTCTGGATATATGCTGTTCATTTGATCAAAGGCCGGGCATTTCATTTAGCCCTTTGACTGTTGCAAATATAGCTAATCATCCATTTGAAGTTAGAACTATGAATGACATTATGAAACCATACTTTCTATTTTACAATCATTTTTTCATCTGGGAGGTCATGGAGTTCAGCAAAGAAGCCATTTGCTTCATTGTACTGTGAATGTGAAGCCAGTGCTTCAAGCTAATGCTTATATTGGACATTTAAACTAATATTAGAAATTGCCCTACAATAAACTACTGTAAATATCAAATAGATTTGACTCCAAGAATGGGTTGTAAATAAAACATTTCCTGCTTTGTATTGCATGCTCTGTTCAGCTTGCCAGTAATGTAAAAACATCCTAAATTTGTTTAGACATTAAGTTTTCATATACTTAGGCAGATGAATTCTCAATCTTCAGGGCAGATCTCCATGCTGATCCAGAAGATGAAGATTTAAAGGGCTAAGTTGACTTGCCTACAGGAGTCTGGTGCCATTGGAGATGTCCTGCCCTATCTGACCTGGCCTCCAGCTGCCACTCCAGCTGGGCACAGATCTCCTGTGGGTCCTAGGTCATACCAGTGGTAAGGCAACATAGTGGAGTCTGTAGTGATGCCAACACACTGAAGCTAAATACCTTTACATCAGCCTGTAAATGTGTTCCCACATGGTTCAATGGCATCTAGGATCATTCTGAAGGGCTTCTAGTTCAGGCTTTCGAATTTCTTGATCTTGATTATGCATCTCTTACAGCACTCTAAAAGTTTCACAAGCATATTAAATGTCAGGAGCATAAATTTGATAATGATATTAATAATGGTGTTTAAGTGTACACAGTGATTTACAGGGAACAGGATATAGTTCCTTCTCTTAAGGAAGCTCTCAAGGAGCTTAGTTTAACTAAGAGATTAGTTATGGGGAGGACATGATAAAATAGTCTAGAAGAAGGTCAAGGCAAAAGAAAGATGATTATGATTAGCTGTTGCTGTTCTGTGTCAGATCTTGTTGTCTTTGGGTTAAATGTAGCCCTTAAAACTGACTGAAGAAAAAATTTCCAGGAAACAAAAACTGTGAAATCATCTCGAGATGTGTTGAGTCTCGAGATGTGTTCAGAATATTGTGTCTTAATTCTGCTCTGGCCTTTGAATCTGTCCATGTCCAGGTGAAAGATAAGGCTTGTAGTGGGTCTCTCTGCATTAATCTGCAGAGGGGGAGAGGGGTTGGCCTGGTTTATAGTTTCCATACAAATTAAAAAATGAAACAAAAAGCTTTTTTTTTCTTTTTAAATGACACATGCATTTTTAATGCGCATGGTGAAGTCTGGGAGCATTACTTCTGCTATCCAAACAGTTTGCTTATCCTTAGTGCAAAGCTGTGGGATCCGAAGAACACTATTCAAACCTCAAGTTTTCTCAGTGACAAAAGTGTGCCTGAGCCAGAATTCAAGTAAGTACTCATGGAACACTTTTCCACTGTTTATCCAACTCTAAAATAGAAAGCCAAAAATTTATCTGAAACAGGGCTTTTCAAGTCAGCTACAAGAACATAATGGCACTTCAAAAAGTTCTGAGCTCCACAAAGCTCACACATGGAAACAACAGATACTCAACATTTATAAAATGTGCTGCTTGGGTATCTAAATATGCTTAAACACTTGGGTTCAAACAATTTGATAACCGCATGTGCTACAGCATGTATCGACAATTGTCACACCCTGATGATGTTGCTTTCTAACTTTCTAACTGATGTGAATGTTTGCTTAAATAACTCTCAAGATTTTCTCGGATGACCCAACGCAGATCAGCCAGACAGCTGCAAATCCAGAGCAACACCATTAGAATCAATGGAATTACTTTGGATCTCCAGTAATGCAATTGAGATAAAAATCTGGCCCAGGAGTTTCTTTAATTTCAGCATTTTTGTTCCCCAATGAATTGTCAGAGAATTCTGTGTATTATTTTCTGTTTGAAGTATGCCACTCAGTCAAATATAGCTCTCGGCTTTTGGGAAAACAAGTCAATACTTCCTGGAAAGAAAAATCAGAGCATGCTTTAGCAAGCAACATTGGCATGTCTGTTTTGATCTTGTGATCTTTTTGCATCAAGATCTTTTTTTCCTTTATTGACTTCCACAGATAGCTTGTAGACTATCTTTTTTTCTTTTAGATCCAGATTTCAGTAAGAGCTAGATTGCAGAAAGAGGTCAGAATGGGCTTTTTGGTTGATGGGCAATACCATCAACTGTATTATCAGTCTTGTGCTAGAGCTTTGTAGGATTGCAGACGTTGAAACCAACCCAGCTAGGAAAATTCAGGACATTTCTCTTTGTGTTAATGCATATCCATCATTCCCAAGAAAGCATGGAGTTACAAGAGATACTAACATAAGTATTTTCTCAATGGTGTATCAATGGGCTTAAGCCTGTATATAAATCATTTGTACACCGGCATATAGGAATATATAAAGATCTTTTGTTAAGAGCTGCTGTGAAACACAAAGGAGGATGGACAGATGCTGCTACCCCTAAATATTTGGGTGTGTCCGAGGACATGGAGGGATGGCATTTGCCTGAGTTCATTCCTATTTTACAAAAATTTCAATTCAGGAATCTCTGCTTCTATGACTTTGATTTTATTCAGTGGCTCTGTAGCTAGTAATTTCGTCATCTTATGCTGCAGGGCTTATGAGCCTAACTGGTGAAGTACCAGCTAGATGGATGTCTGCATTCACACCATGCCGTGCTGGCAAGCAAGATCAAGCAAAGCCCACGTTACAGCTCTCTATTGAGCTGATGTCGAAAAATCAGTTCTTCTGCCTTTCTCTTTTCATTTTTGCACTCCCAAGTTTATTTCAACCTTTATTTGTTGTTTGTTTCCTCCCCACATTCTTTCCTGGATCTTTTGCTTTCCAGGATTTTCTATCATTTGACCTTGCCCCACATCCCTTTCTTCCTAGTTCCACATTTTCCCCAGTCTTCAAATTTTCCACTTTCTTCCCTAGGCTTATGTTTCTGAAAAATCTTCTCTTCTCTTTATCCTTGCAGACAAAGATAAACTTGTATTTTTTCTATCTGACCTTTATTACATGCCATTTAGTCACAGGGTCTAAAATTAAATCTAACTACCCAACATATCAAGGTGGACAAAATATATTCCCTCTTCCTGCTGCCTAAAGCATCCTAAGATACCTCCTATTGCAGGACCATGTCGGTGTGTGCTCTGCTGGGCCACTGGAGAAAGTGTCATCAAAGACTGAGAAATCATCGTCCGTGACGCAGTACTCCCAGCCCCTTTTTGCTCTGTAGTTTTTGGTCCTGACCTTTCCCCAAGCAACCAGCTTTCTATGGCTTATTGAGGTTAAGATCTTTCCATTCTGGCTGCTCCTTTCTCCTTTGCCTTGGTTATTTTTAGGTAACAGAGTTAAACCACGACTTTTTCAATTTTTAAAGGATCTGTATTTAAGATGTTCATAGAAGAAAAACTTTTTTACACAGAGAGGCACTTTGTAAGGTAGGAAGGAAAGGCATAATGAAGAACCATAGCCAGAAGCTTAAACTAGGTGAAGGTATGTATTTGTAACAGCAGGTGACTGACAGTGAAAGCCATGGATGCGCCATCTCTTCAGGAGAATAGTCAGTATTATTCAACTAATTATTTTTTATCAGGAAATGTGTGTAGTCAGAATTGTAGCTTAATGCATCAATGTCCTCATATCAGTGACTTTCACCAAAAAGATTTTTTAAATTTAGTTTTGAACTTCCTTGAAGTTTTTGTCTTTTAAAATCAGCTTTCTTTTTTTCTGTGAAAAAATGGATACCAGAACTGGATGCAACATCACAGAATGGACTTAATCAATGACGTAAATAAAGGTCAAATTACCTCCTTGGGCACACTGCTGTTTACACACGTTTCTGTAGATGTGCCTTTATTCTTTGTTCCTAGATGTAAAATTTTTGGATTTCACCTTCCTAGATGTAGAATTTGGGGTTTAACTATGTTGTAATGATCTCAACTGTGCAGTGTGAGCGCCCCGGCATTATCAGCATTTGCTGCAACTGTGACCTTCCTGTCATCTTCCAATTTTACCAGCACTAATTTTATAATTATTTCTAAGGCTTGATCACTGTGCTTCATAACAGTTCTGGTGAAAGTCCATCTTAAGACAGTTATCACTTGCTGTATTGATACCGTGTAGCACTTCTTTTTTTATTAAAATAGTTATATGGTACTAAATCAAACATGAAATGTTAATTGTACTGTATCTACAAAGTTTCCTTTGTCAGCTAAACTTGTAATCTCATCAAAGAAAGATGTTGGGTTTGTATTTGACCTGTTTTCTACAAAAACATGTTGATTGGCACTAATTATATTCCTTACCAATTGAATGTCATTTCATATTTTTTGTTTGTTTTTGTTTTTAACCAAGTACAAATTGGCACAGTGTTGCGTGTGTTGTCTTATTTGTCCCTTTTGAAGTGCTGCAGGAAACTGGTGCTCATTCCCTCTTTTAGAATATTCAATAGTAACCAAACACTGATTGTGTGAAAACCACATTTTTCTAAAAAGTTGAAAAATTAGACAACTTTGGGTTTATTAGCCAGTTCTTCATGCTGAAGGACTCCGAACCGCAAACTTAAAGGCTCAGTTTTTGCAATCCTTAAAGAAAGCGTCCCGGATTTTGTTTTTTTAATATGGAAAATACAATATTTTCCCCAGTTGTATTTCTCAGAAATGGCTGAACAGTTGTCCTAGAAAATTTGGAAATTAATCACCTCCAGCAAATACAATTCGATGACAACTTTCAGCCCAAAAGGTAAAGTTTCATGGAGCTTAAAACACCCGAAGAAAAATTCTGAAAAAAGAGGAGTTAGAAGATCGCAGTGAGGGATTGTAGCATCCCTCCTCCTTCTCCACATACACACACGAATGTGCACTTTTAATATCATCTCCCTCATTTTACTTGCTGTAACATTTTTTATTTTTATCTCAATTAGCTAATTATATCTTGGATTATTATTTTTCATCCAACTCTTCTTGCCATTATATATACGTGGTTGCTATTTTATGTGCCAACAATCATAGGAAATAAATTTCCCCATTATCCCATGATATATTATTACAGGAAAAACCTTCGGTGCGAAAATAGGGGATTTAACAGGGCTGGAGGAAAACCTGATTTCTTTCATTGCCCTCTAGTGGCCTCGCAGCACGTCTGCAATGGCACGAAATGCAGGAGCGTGTTTTCTTTTCTCTTTGTGTGCCACGCAAACCATCCGCTTTCTTGTCATTTGAGCGGCCTAAAGATGTTTGTCCACATTTGTGTAAACCACAGGGCACCTTTTTATATATCAGACAAAGCAGAATTATCCTACCGCTGTTTGTAAATTATGACAACAGGGCATTCTGTGTTTTTTTATGTTTTGCTAAGGAAAAGAGGAAGTTGCACATGACCTGTATGGGCATTATTTACCAAGTGAGTTTGGGGAGGGACACCTATATATGATGGCCCGTCATTTAAATATATACAGACTACAGAAGTATACATCATTTTTTAGGCATCATTTTCTACTGCCGTTGCTATGTGTAATTGTGAATTCATCACACAGTCCAGCTGAAGGAGGGCTTGGCAAATATTTAATCCCATTTATTTGAAAATTATCCTTCCATCTTGGAGTGGAAATCTTCATTGGCATCCACAGGGGCTGGTCATTGGGTGTGTGCACGTCCGCGTGCAGGTGCGGAGATGCTGAAGGCCCATGAGAGTTCATGGTTTCGTGTCTTGAACTTGCTGAGCATCTTCAACCGCATTGATACCCACAGAAATCATGAGGGCTCCGCACCTTTCAGAGTGAGCTCTTCACCGTTGTCACGCTCAATGCTTGACACTGGACAGAGACCACAGAAATTGATAGGATCTAATTGTCATTTTGCAAATAGAAAGAACATGACTTCCCCCCCTCCCCAAATTTCATTGCAAGATAATGTTTCAACAAATATATCGGTAAGGTGCATTAGGCGTAGTGAATTAGGTACGTACAAGACATACCGAGGGAAGGAAGAAGTGGGAATAATGCTTGTGTTGGGAAAAGATCGTAATACTAAGAATGGCCTTTTGTGAATTAAAAAAAAAAACAAAACTTGAGGCAAAGATATTAATTTTGAACGGTAAGACCAGAGGAAATCAAACACTGCTTCAGACCGGTTGTTACTATTTTTAACTTTGAGTTAAAACGCAATGCACATCTGAATTATGGCTTGCTAGTCTTAAAAATGGAGTGACTTTTGCCGTAAAATGCCTGTCTAATACATATTGACTTTATACAATGTCATAGTTCTGCACTATCCTGGAAGAAGAGGAAGGCAAAAAGCTTTACAGGGCATTTTTGAAATGACAGCACAGTTCTGGCTTGGATAGTTGTTTTAGGTAGGCATTAATTTAGTATCACGAGAAAATCACAGCTTTCATTAGAGAGCGGAGCATGGGCGACTCGAGCACCTGTGCAAAAGAGATGAAAGCACATTTATTTGTACCTCCGTGTTTGCGGATGCGCATTGAGAGCGTAGGAAAAAAATATTGCAGCTTTGCACTTACTTCAAAAATGACTCACTCCCTCTGGTGGGAACATTTAATTCTGAACGTGTGATGCTGCTTTCCCTCCTCCTCCTCCTCTTGCATCCACCCCCCTCGCCACATCGCATTCATCTTGCTTCATGTGACATCTGCTCCGTGTGCTGCAGAGCAGCACTGTGGTTTCTATGGTAGCTGCTGTAGCCAGCGGACCCGTGGACCGGGTGGGTAGAGGCGGAAGAAAAAGCCCAAAGTGGCTGGATTTGAGTGCACGACGGCCCTTCGCCCTCGGCCGGTGGGCTGGGATGCGTTCAGAGAGGGTGCCCCAAGAGTAGGTCTCTCCCATGGCCAGCAACGCTGGGGCATCCGGGGCCAGGGGCATTTGCTTTCTCCTCCAGCATGAAGTGGGTGAAGGACAATAGTCAAGTGGAGGGTGTGAAGAACAGCAGATTGCGGGTTTGGTTGAACTTCACTCCGTGTTTCCTTTTGTCTTGTTTAGGTCTCCAATTTTGCAGCAAACAGTCCTCGGCTTCTGCCTTTCAGATGGTGAAAATGCAGATGCCAGACCCAAGATATTATAGTTAAGTATCTATTTATAACATAGTTTGTCATTAGAATTACCATGTCATTTTTTAAACAAGAGAGGATAATGCCAGTTCACAATGTACTACACCTGTAGCTTGTTTGGTGTTTTGTTTTTTTTTTTTATTTTAAGCACAGTTCTTCTTTGATTTGTTCTGGCTCTGAATTCATTAAGAGGTCTGAATTAGCATCCTGCCATATCGTCTGTGGCTTTTTTGCTCCTCCCGCCCCCC
>NW_009212110.1:76434-86428 GCF_000690835.1 Fulmarus glacialis
TCCGTCCCCTCAGGTATAAAAACCGGGATTCTGAGCTGGCTCACTTCAGCAACAGTGACTTGAATAAAACACAGAGCCCTCTTCTTCATTTTTTAAAAATTCTTTATGTAATGGAATCAGAATATGATTTGTGTTTCTTGGTTGCAAAAGCCATGAATATTGTCATTCAGATTGCAACGTCATGGCTCGTGTGCCACCACTTACCGTGGGGCATTGCTGCTATGAAACGTCCTGTGTTCAGAATCAATGTCATCATGTTATACCATTACAAAGATGTATTTATTTTAGAACAGTTTGTACATGGGAGACTAAGCCTGCAGGAGCTAGGATTCTCCAGTAAAATTAATATTAACTTGGCAAATATGAGCGGAAAGGTTGTCAGAGATTAATATCACTCCTGTTTCCCGTATCTGGTATAACAAAGGGCATGCATCACGTGCCAGTGTCTGGTGTGTGAGTTCATGGATGATACTGGGCTTTGACATGTCTTCAGAGAGACAGCTACCAGCTTGGTGCGGTAAAGTTAGTGTTGGATGTACTTTAGAGAACTCTGAGTAGTCTTTTTTATAGTAGATGAACAAGTCCTTTTCATGTCCGTGCTTCTTTTATTCCTTTTCTTTGAAAAATCTTTTCTTTTTTTGTTCCATTTTCTTTAATGCTTGGAATTTCAGGAAGCTAAGGCCAACTGTTTCATCTTGTGTGAACAACATTTTGCATCTTCAGGCATGCCTGCTATACTTTGTGTGGCTGTATTATTTAGCTGTGTTTGTACCTTGCATCTTTTCCATTTTGTCAGTTATTCTCACTTAATCCTATATAGGATCCTATATTCCCTTGAGTCTTTATCAGCGTGCCCGATCTCAGATGATCCGAAGTCTGTTTTAAGTAGCTGTCAATGGCATGATATGTTCTCTAAAACGCAGTTGTAGTCCGTTGCGTGTGGTTCTCTGGTGCTGTTCTAAAATAACACAAATTAGGCTTTTTTAGAAAAAAATCACAGAAAATTATGCCAAAAGAAGAGAAAGATGTTTTAGCACTCTCCTTAGGATCTATGGTTGTGTCCCCATTTTAAAGTGCTGCTTGGATGCCTGTTCTGCCCTTAGTCTTGCTTCTGTTCCCATCTGTCGTGTGGAGCCGCTTCCACTTGCATGGAAATCCTATCCTAGTCTCCCATCTTTAAGAACATTTAATTTCTATTTATTATTAATAGTCCACCTTATAAACTACTTTTTTTTTCTTTTTTCTTTTTGTCTAAGAGCAGACAGCAGTGAGAGGCTTCATTGCTTTTTAAACTGAATAAGAGTCTGACTTGAATCCCTTGAGTTGCCTGGAGGTCATATTGGGTAGTTACATCCCACACTGATCTTCTAAACGTAGCTGTAAAAAAACCAGTTAAATCTTTCTAAAAGATGGTAAAGTTATCTGAGTCCTCCCCCTCACTTACAGAGGGCACCCACCATAGATGGCACCTGGTTTCTCTCAAACGGCCAAGTATCCTGTAACGGTGCTGTTCATTGCTGTAACTTCAACTGTAACGGCTTTCTTTGGGAGCTGAGATCATCCCACATCTCCCAGTATGTGGCCCTGAGCACTCATAGACCCTGTGGTCCACTTTGGAGAGGCGGAACATGAATTCTGCTCGTAGGAGAGGCCACAGCAGGAGAGATGGGGTGGCCTGAGCGGTTACTTGGAGAAGGTTAAGGTCTTTTCCTAAAATGGTGCTGGAGAGAAATTGATTGTGATCAATAACGGTGTAAGACAAATGACAAAAATCCAAAGGCCGAGGGCTACTTGCAATTGTGCAGACACCTGATTTATTCCGATTATAAGTTATATACTGTTATAAGTTCCTCGGGCCCAGCATGGCTTTCATTTTCCATGCATGGCACCATGCTCATGTTCTCAACTTTCATTTACTTTTTTGGCTACTAGTTCAATATATATAGTTCATACTACTGCTACTAGAATATCTTATCATTGTTAGAGCCCATGACATCTTGGTTGTAGGTGGGATGTAGCTATATGTACATTTTTGTATGCTTCTTTTGCAGCAGTTCGTTGTTTTTTTGTCTTGAGATCAGTCGGTTTATGACTTATGTGTCTGTATCAATCAATGTTTAAAGATAATATTAAAAATGGGGTTAGCATGTAGCAATGATATATTAAATAGTGTAATTCATCATTTTGCAGAGGCCATCATTAATTTAATTTGTTTAATTAAAATAGCCCATTAAAATGCTGGTGCTGGATTTAGTTACTGGCATAAAACCACTACTGGCTTCCTTTTTGTTAATGGGACATAATATTATACAAGGTCTCAACAACTGCAACATTTTGCTAATTGAGTCAGCAGTTCAATTTGAAATTAGTGTTGCTGGGAAGGAAAAACAAATCAAATATAGAACCTAGTTAGCATTTAAAACTTAAAACAGGGGCTTTTCTTATCTTCTTTTTAGTGAATGTGAGCAGGAGGTCAGGTTGTTATGTGGACATTAAAAAATGTCATCACCCGACCTGCTGTATGCCTGACAATGCGTCATGTTTATACTGACAGAAAGAAGCAAACAAAACAGAATGAAAAGGTAATGAGGTAGAGCACGGAGGGGCTGCGAAATCCTCCCCTCAGAAAGCTCTGCAATGTTTATTAATGCTGCTGGTTCAATATAAAAATGCAACTTGCAATAAAATGCCACTTCTTCCCATTTCAACTTTTGGAATTTCCCCATGATAGAAAAGACAAAAATGAAATAATTCCATATCTGAGTATAAAGGCACAAAATATATCCATGCTGGTAAGCAGATTTCATTTCCGCCGTGGTTTTGAAACATTGTGTACGGAGTGGAGAAAGTCCAGTTTTACCCCTTTGGTGAAGTTGCCTTTATTGCTAACATCCTAGCCCTAACCTTCCTGCAGGCTTGCCTTCTGCGTGGCTGGTCTGGGCCTGCCTTCTCCTGCAATCTTCCCTCTTCGGGCTGAGTTTGTGCTGCCTCAAAGTGAAGCCCCCAAACCCTTTTTTCTGTACAGAGGGAGAGTCAACGCCTGTGCTCGGGTCTGCCTGAGCCATCTTGAATCACCTACGCCAGTTCCTAAAACTTGAACACAAGGGTCCGATGGCTTGGTAATTCTGTGGTAGATGCTAGAGTAAAAATTCAGTTGCCTAAGCTTAGCACCCGGTGCAATCTGAGATGCTTCGGGATATCTGAGACATTTGTATGGGGCTGTTAGATAGGTCAAAGGACCTGCAGGAGTCCTGGATCAGCAGCTGGAGATCAAAGCAAAGTATCTGTATTTAGGCAACTGAATCCAATCTCCAGTTTACTTGGAGACTCCTCTGCTGCAGGTTTGTCCAGAACAGGGTCATGGAGTGAGCTGCAATTAAACAACTTGCTTGGGCTCTCTCCTCTGGCTCTTTTGTTCTCTGTTACAGGTGCACGTGAAAGCTACGGTGATACTGGTGTGGTAAACATGGTTATGGCCTGGGTCCAAGTGCTGCCCTGCGACTGCGCACATTCTTCAGTTGTTAGCGTGGTTGCTGGCATGGTTTTAGCTTTGTCTCACTAACAGTCTCCAAAGCAATGCCCCTGAGAGATCTGAGGGTGACAAGGTGAAGGACAGTTCCCAAGAGGCAGTTTCAGTGTGACCAGACCGTTGGGAGTAGGAGAGTCTGGTTGCTTGGACGTGAGCCCAGCTGCACCGCCTGGCCTGTGGACCGCATAATGAATAATGAATGATTCAGCACACTTTATTTTCCAGTATGAATGAAGCCATTCCACATGGAGAATTACTTCTGTGAATGAGAAGGGCTTACACCATTGCCTTTGATCATGGTGAAATCAAGGAATACTCTTCTCCGCAGTTGTTTTAAGTAATGCACTTCACTTAGAGGGGTGTCATTTTGCCTGTTGGGAAGATTGATGGAAATATTTATCAAAACCAGTGCCATAACCTTCTCTGGTCGATGGAGATTTTCAGATGCTCCAAGCACTGAGAAGGGGTAGGACCTGGGGACGCTTCTGGGTGACACTGTGAGGCACCAGCGGAGCATAGGGGGTTAGATATGGGATCTATTGGCCAAGTTATTTTCTGTAGAACTGGGGAATTGCAGTTATAATGATAATGTGGAAAGCGTTAGTTCAAGACCCCTCTGCAATATTATGTACAACTCTGGTCATTCATCCGGGACAGATGCAGAGAAGTCTTACTAGGATGATCAGGGAATATGGAAGTATTAAATGAGAAAAGACTGTGATTTGTTATCTAGCAAACAAACAGAGCAAAAAAAGAATTTTTTTTTCTTGAAATAAGAAAGGAGTAAATATCAGGGAGAGGGGAAAAAGCTGTTCAAGGTAAAGAACAATGTTAGCACCAATCCAGGTGGGTATAAATCGGCCATCTTTACATTTAGGTTTGGAAATTAGATTTTTTTATAATCATTAGAGCAGCTGGGTTCAGAAACAGCTGCCCAAACAAAATAGAGGGGGTAAGAAATCTGACGATTTATGCAACAGTGCTTGCAAAGTTCGTGGAAAGATGTATGTGAGCTGAATATGATAACACAGGAGGAGGTCTTTCAGACCTGTGGACCTATCAGTGCAAAGTGTTACTATTTTATGACCTAATTTATCCTCGATTATTCCCTATTTTAAAAGAGCTGGGACTGCATTAAGCCATCATACTGCATCCCATGCCTTGTCTTTATGAATTTATAGATTCATTGGGAGAACCGTTACTTTGTTCATCAGTATTCAATTTCCTCACCCGATGGTACACCTGTTTTGTGTGTCCCACTATTCACAGCAGTTTGTGTAATGTCACAAGTTGCAAAGCCTGATGTACTGAAAAGACATGTTGTACAGAAAATAAGCAATTCTATGGCCAGAGAGTACTCTGAGGATGGGAGAAAGCTAGGTCTCCTGGGATCATATGCTGACAGCCAGTCAAATTGCAAATGCTTGGTTGTCAACATCATCATAAAATACTTCAACATTACCTAAAGTTACCCATGCAAAACTCATACATTGACCACAGAACTCCCATCGTCTTAATGACGACCATGAACAGAGAAAGCTTGACACATCTCTTTCTATGCAATAATCACAATGTAAGATGGCTTCTTCTCTTTGCTAATTATGACTGATGAATCTATCCCTGGTTTATATTTTTATATATATCTATATACATATATAGGTATATATAGTATATGTATTTATTTTATTTTTACCATTCCCATTTGTCACTTAAGTTCATAAAAGTGGATCTGATAAAAGATGAGGTAGAGAGACTCCTAAAATTTGGAGAGAGATCTTATGCACATAAGTTCATTTAGGTCCTTGGTGACTGATACATGAACTTAGGCAATAAACAAGAAGTTGTTAATAAAAATGAGTGTGAAAATATTCTTGCAAATTAAACTTGCTAACCTAAACAGAAAGTCCTGATTTTAAAGTTCAAGTGTTTGGGTTGTCAGACAGAAGTGACAGTATGTCCTGATTAGCCAACCAGTTCACCAACAAATGATTGGTGAATTGGATTTAGAATTTTTTTCCACCAGTGACTTTTAGAGTGAATACAGATCACAAACAGGTAAAATACTGAAATTAGCCTCTTCACAGATATTGAATGAATAAAATAAAAAGGGCTATATTCATGGAGTAAACTGGCCAAATAGTCTGTGAGTGGATGCAATAGGGGTTTTACATCTTTTGAACAGATCCTCATTTCCACTTTCAGGGTCTATTTTGCCAAAGACATCAATACTTGAAATAAGTACTAGATATTGGTGATCCATGGTGGCTTCTGCAGCACCAGAGGTTTCCTGTCAGTAACCATATTTAATTCAGATGATCAGTGTAGTTGAAAACACTGCTGAATATTGCAGCATATCCCTGATGTGGAGAACTGGATTGCAAATGTGGTTTGATTTTTTTTTTTTTAAACTACTAGGTTAATTATTGCTTTGATTATAGAGCTAGAATTGCCATCTGTCACATGCTCTGTGGGATGACCAAGCTTATTTTGGCTTAGTGTTTTCCTACATATAATGTTTATTATTCCCAAAATAATATAATGTGGGACAGATACTATCATCCTGGGACAACTTGTCATGTGATGACTTTACTCGTATCATTGTACTGTACTGTAATGAAATTACATTTTCATGTGCCACTCTATTAGGCTGTGAGCTACATAATATTATATTGTGCATAGCTTAGAGTTGTGACACAGATAGGGAAAAATGGTGCATCTGACTGACATACCTCGTCTGTTTAATTAATGTTATTTCCATGTAATGAGTGTCTAGCAGTTAGCCAGTAGCTTTCCTGAAAGTTGAGAGCACTTGGGAAAATAGGATGTCACCGTCAGATTAGAATATACTCATTTTGTTAAGGATCCTCCTTAGATCTATCACAAAACAACCCTTTTCTCCTTTGCATTGGAAAGCTGTAAGATCAAGTCTCCTGGTGCTGACTGCTATTGCTGTATTGCAAGGAAAAAGGCATAAATGCAGTTCTGTTTGAGGCTTTGCAGATAAAAGTGAATATTCAACTATCATTCTGTCGTGGTTTAACCTGGCAGGCAGCCAAATCCCCCGCAGCCGCTCACTCACTCCCCCCCCAGTGGGATGGGGAGAGAATCGGAAGGGTAAGAGTGAGAAAAACTCGTGAGTTGAGATAAAGACAGTTTAATAAAACAGAAAAGGGAAAATAATAATGATAATGATAAAATATACAAAATAAGTGATGCACAACGCAATTGCTCACCACCCGCGCTGACCGATAACCAGGTAGCGATCGGTACTTCCTGGATCACGCCTACCATTCATATACTGAGCATGACGTCACATGGTATGGAATACCCCATTGGCCAGCTGGGCTGGCTGTCCTGATGATGTTGCCGCCCATCTTGTGTACCTGGCTCAGTCAGTAGGCATGGGAGCTGTCCTTGGACTAGGAGGGTACTTAGCAACAACTGAAAACATCCGTGTGTTATCAACATTCTCCTCATACTAAATCCAAAACACAGCACTAGCAAGAAATTTAACCCTATCCCAGCCGAAACCAGGACACATCCTAAACTGAAAATACTTCCAGGTGAGAAAACACAAATCTGTGGAAATACCACTCAATAAACAGGCAGATGTATTATCCCCTAGCTCGAGTCTTAATTGAGCTTGGGCTCTAATTCTGGGAAAATCAGCCTTGCTATGATGAGGGCTGAAGCTAGTGGGAAAAGTTTCAAGCTCCTTGCTGTGTAAAGTTTGGGAAAAAACTCACATTCTGGGCCACAACTAAATTAAAGGATCGTTTTACACACTGGCAAGTTAATATAGTGACACCACCTAAGCCTCTTGCAGGTATTTTTCCCTAAAAATAAGTAGAGGAAAACTGTAGGATGTGTCACTCTTACCTATTAGCTGCTAAAAAGATACCTCCATGTCTTCGCATGCCATTCCACCCTGTCACTTACTCCTTGCTTCTTCAGGCTTTTCCTTCGCATTTTTTGATCTAGAAACAATAAAGGATATTTGAACCCAAGATGTGTGCACAGAACAACTTCAGAATTATCGGATTTTTTCAAGTGTTTCATATTACGCTAAGAGACCATAAAGAGAGGGCCAGGGTGTTACCTCCTTTTTCGGTTTATTGAAATGATTCTGATGGAAATCCTTATGACCATTTCTAATCACATAAAAAGGAGGAAAATAAAAGAAGAAAAATTAATTGCCAGCAGCCTAGCTTTCATGATGAGCTGTACTGACAAAATGCAATGTCTGTCTATAGGCAATGAATAAAGTGCATGTGATTTCAAACTCCAGGAGATGAGAATGTAAAATCTCTAGCGGGTCTCTTGTCACCGCCTCTTCTGGCCGACCAGAAAAAAATCCTTTGGGGTTTTTTTTTTTTTCTTTTTTCACAAATTTGCTGTGGAACACTCTGTGCAAACAAGCTTCAAAACACGAGTTACCGAGCTTTTCAATTAAATTCCCATCAAAGCCACAAATAGAAAAATCAATATGGTTCATCTAGCATTTTAAGTTGCTCAAATACTGCCTGAAAAAGGACACACTGGCAGTGTTTTTTTCTCCCCATTGTTTTGCTAATTATTTAAAAAATCTGATATTTTAGGGTCTTGCCTCTGAAACTTGAAACAAACTTAGAAGCTTGTTTTCCTCCCCTTCAGGCCTTAAATATGAGTTCTTAGAAACCGCTTGGTTATGTCTGGTTGTGTGTGTATTTCTGCCAGCCGTTTTGCCAGTTCAGTACCAGTGAAAGCAAATTCTTCCTTGGGCAGCAGCACCGAGGACCTGTCAAATGCGCTCGAGCAGTTGGGTCTGTGCGTGCTCCGGAGGACACCCTCCAGCCCTGCCCGAGGCAGCGCTTGCAAGTCCCGGCGCAGGGCAGGGCTCTTCTCGGGGGTGAGCCTCAGAGGGTGCGCTGGAGATGCTCAAGGAGATTCGCGATGTCAGGCGAGGCGGCAGGATCGGGTCCCCGAAGCGTTTTAGACGGGCTGGCTGTCTTTGCAAGCGGGTGCAAAAGCAGTGGCGGATTGTGAACCTAGCTGTCGTGTCAGCATCATTTTAATTAAATATGTATCACTTTATTTAGCTATATGGATAGCGTCGGTTGTATTATTTCGTTAAGTGAAGGACTGGAATGCAAAAGGAGTGCATTAAGTGTAGAGAGCAAAGGATGGTATTCTACTAGGAGAAAACATCTAAGTGGAACGCAGAGGAAGGGACTGAGTCTCAGTGATATTACTGCTTATGGCAAACTCGGCTGAAACGCGCACTCACCCGTTATCTTAACTCCTCATGTGCACACAAATCGCATTGCCGGCTTATTTGGAGCCTGCAGACTGTCAGCACAGTCACCGGGGTGTTTGGGCAGCATTATTAAAACAGCATTAGTATGCGGCGAGGTGCTCCTCGCCCTGCTAAATCACGTTGTAAAGTGGGCCTACAAGCTCTCCTGCTCTTTGTTATGACAGCGTTACTCCTCGCGCTTCTGAGGCAAGACTAATAAGACTTAAAAGTAGAGAGTTAAATCAGGTAGGTGGGAAACGAAGGCAGGGGTAGAGACTGAGCTGGGCTGATGGAAAAGAGTGGGCTGGGGGGAAAGGCAGAGAGAGGTGAACGTGGACGGGGAGAGGCCCTGGGGAGTCAGGGCACAAGGGGCCTGAGCAGGAAGGGAATTGAAGGTTATTCTGAGGCTGGCATAGTAAAGATGGCTGAGGTGTCAGCATTAAAAAGAAAAAAATGAAAAAAAAAAAGAAATCAATATTTGCAAAACAAGATGATCCAGTGAAATGATGCATGTGAAAAGGAAAAGAGTGAGGAATGAGGAGGACATAATACACAAAGGAAATAGAGAGATAAATGGCTGGAAAATTAGAATATTTCTGTTAGAAGGAAAGAACATTCAAGTCATCTTTTTTTTTCCTACAGAGACTTTTAGTTCAAGAATGCTTCTAACCAAACAGAACGCCGTATTCCTGGTCCTATATGGTATTTTTTAACACTTGCCAAATGGTGTCTGCTAGCTTGTAACAGATGTAAAAGATTATTTCCCAAATCTGCAAGAATTGTCACTTTACACTTGCAAAGTGAAGACGTCTTGACTGGAAATACAGGAGGAATGAATTATGCATGGAAAGTGCTGCATGCCTATTTTTAATGGTGCATGGGCATAGTCTGAAATATTATTTGTTTCCTTGGCTTATGTTTAAGAGGGGTGTGAGTAAGGGAAGCATGGGAAGGTGAACAGGGGAATCTGCCTTAAAAACACGTGCTGAGATTTCCTGATTACAGAGACACCAGTCCAGCACTGCAGAGCAATACTGCTCTGTGCGGAACGAAAATTAGTACGTATAAAATGTTAGTAACTTCATGGTACTTTTGTCACCATCACTAATAAAATGGCATTACAGCTGCAGGGCAAGGCAGCGTTAACAGTAAGCTTCCTAAATTCAGGCTAGTTAAACAGTTTATTTATT
>NW_009212111.1:0-24965 GCF_000690835.1 Fulmarus glacialis
TCCAACTGAAATATTCTTTTCTATTCTATTCAATGGGCACAAGCTGAAACATGAAATTCCATTTATGCCTAAGAACATACTTTTTACTGTGAGGGTGGTCAAACACTGGAACAGGCTGGGCAGGTTAGTGAAGTCTCCACCCCTGGAGACTAGACACAGACCTGAGCAACCTGCTCCAATTGACCCTACTTTGAGCAGCGGGGTTGGACTAGAAGATCTCCAAAGATACTTTCCAAAGTCAGCTATTCTGTGATTCCATGAAATAACAGAACTCCTTAAGGATTTAATTTAATCAGCTTTTTTTACAGCTTTTGGTGTGAAAAAAAAAATCATTTCTAAAAATGCATAACATGCAAATGTACAATGTACATTATCTTTCACATAAATAGCAGTAAATTTTTAAATATCTTTAAATAACTTCATAACACATCTGAAGAACAGCTTACCCTCTCCATGACAGCAGGAAATAAACACAACTGCATCATGGGCTTGGAGGTTAACAAGTAATTCCACTAGTCCAGCAGCCAGTGAAATTAATAACTGTTTAGAAGAAAAAAGAAGGTCCCTTTAGTTTCACATTCAAACAAAAGTGTTTCACATTCTGTAAGAACATCTTCCTTTTGATTTGCACTTGTATCATAACATTGAGAAAGAACCTAATTCTTCATCTTAAAATATCATATTTTCTACTTTTTATTTAACTAATTATGGATTTTCCACGAAGACCAATTACTTACTTAATCAGAATATTTTTAACTACCATCTTTCGTTATACCTAGATTAGATACAATGTGACCCAGCAATCAAAGAATTAAATCAAAGAATATTTTAGGGTCTGTATTGATTTAGTGAGTAACTTGTACAAGCCCAGTACAGGCCCCAGTTTCCCTTGTTAGTATTTGCCAACCCCAAAATGATGTTTGAAGTTGAATTCATTAATATTTACAGATACTATCAAATTTGCAGCTGAAAGATGTTACAAATTTTGAATGCAAGATATAAATCTGCATAATCAATTAAAGTAATTCAGCCATTCAGCAGTTTTCTCAAATAATTGCTTCTCCATTTCTATGCATTACTTCCTGTTCAAAATACCAAAGTTTTGAAATTGGGGGGGAAGGAATCAAGGATGGAATATTTATTTTTAACTCTATTTTTTATAAAATGAATACAAGAGTATTCATGTATATTCTTTCATGTACATTATTGTATTGTATATAAAAAGTATAAATACATTAAGGAAACCTTGCAAAGAAAATTGATTTTCTTTTAATCAAAATATTAAAAGTCACTAGAATAATCACTTAATGCAACTGGAGAAATCACAAATCGGGAGATAAATTATCCTAACTGTTATTCTAATAAAACTTGGCACTTTTTTAATTAAAAAACATTTGGTCTCCTTTGAAGAGCTAATTATATGGAGAAAGCCTAGGCAGAATCACATCAAAATTATGGCCAACTCAGGGTCCCGTGCCCCTCTAGTTATTAATTTATTTCTATTAAAAAAAAAACAAAAAGCAATGGAGAAAAAAGTTAAGTATTACAACTAATCCTACTTCAACTACATAGCTTCTGGTCAGAGATCAGCGGGGGGAAAAAAAAAAACCAACAATTTAAGTAATTTAAACATCACAGACCAAACAGTCTCAAACTTATGCTATATGAACACCTAGTGGTTCAGTTATCACAATGGCAGTGGTTCAGAGAGATCCATACCCACAGCACTTGGGTTTTTTAAGCTGAAGGTATACACAGAACACTGACCTTGAAACAGTCTAACAGGAGTTAAGAACTAAACAGAAGAAAGAACTTTTTTAAACTAGATAAAAGACTTACATCAACAATAAAAACAAATACTGTTTGAAAACACTAAACACTCCTTTGTTTCAGATACACTAATACTTACTTACTTTAGATACACAAGCACTTACAATTTTTTTAACATATTACATTTGAAAGCTTGAAAAAAGATGCAGTAATTTCTAAATTTTTTGATGATTGATGCAATTTTAAACAAAAGAGGGAATTGTACCTTGAAAGGAAAAGAGCAGCTTATTTGTCAAATATATGCAAGATTCTCTGTCAAATACTTAGACAAAAAGTAACTGCTGATTTTTCTTTTAGAAAGATAAAAGAGTCAATTGCAGAAACAATACACTCCTCCACGGAAATTATATATATGGGCTCATTTTAATAAGCAATGGATAAAGCAGTCTTCAGTTTTACAGTCTGTTTTAACTTTCAAGATAATAAATTAACCAGAAACATAGCAAAGAAAGAAGTTACCTGTTGTCTTATCTGAACTAACCAAACATCTTTGTAAGATAAAAATTATCTTAGCAAATTAACAGGATAATTATATAAGAGAGAAGGTTTACTTATTCTTGTTTACTTACTGTATTGACTCCACACAACCCTAATCTAATATAGCCACAGTCAAGAATTAATAACAAAAATTCAAACATCAACTGTAACATCAAGCATGATCTTCCTCCAGAGTAATAAGTTAATAACATACTGATAGCCCTTGCAGAAACCTCATTACACAAGAAAACAGGAAGAGTAAGAACCTGTGGAAGCAATATAGTAAAAGAACAGACTATGGAAGTTAGCAGGATCTAACTCATGTTAAAAAAGAAAGGATTTCTGACATTGAATTGCTTCTTACACTTGCAAACAAAGTCATAACAAAATCCAAGGATTATGAGTTTAACCTAGATAAATTCAGCTCATGAGGAAGGGGAAAGGAGCTCCTAAACCTGTAAGTGTGTAACAGCTAAAGGAATCAGCTATTGAAACAGATGATTTAATGAGGTAATGGATTCTTAGTTGCTCATTCCCTTTAAATTGAAGCACCAAAAATTCTAACAAAAAATATGTAGTAGTTCAATCAAGAGGTTGAAAAAAACTGGGTTTTCTGCCCTGCGTTAGTCAGATGAGAGTTGATAATCAGAAATGCCCATCCCTTTCTTAACAGAACTTAAAACTTATGTTCTTAATAGAGCACAGAACTTAATACCCCTAATTCTGTGAAATACTTCTGGAGATCAGTAAACCTTTAGAATAAAGGCTAGTCGTCTTAGCCCATCAAGCTGCATATCAAAATCTTAACATGGTCAATAGCCACATAGTATGGCACATGTCCTGAAAAGATAAAGTGCTCAGAAGCTTCCCTGAACAAGAGTTGGTGGAACATCCTGCTGACCATCCTGCGGAACTTCACAGCTGCTGGCTAACTTCTTCCAGTAACTGGGAATTTCTATTAACTAACAGCCCCTGTGTCAGCACAACCCACTACTGGTCACATGATGCGATTCTAAAATGTGAGTTGCATTTAAACTGCATGTAAGCTACACATTTGCCATCCCTTCTCTACAAGAATGGACCCCAAGGCACTCTAGCATGACCTAGTTAAAATGTATACCAACATGCTTACTGATCTGGCTAATCTTTCAAACAACCTTCTAGCCACATCGGCCAAACTTTTCTTTTTTTTTTTCTCCAAAAGCCACAAAAACACTGATTTTAAAAATAAGCTAATGCTCCCCAAATTTTATCGGACATTTCTCTTTAAATCAAGTTGAACTTCTCATTAGAAGCTTAAAGAAGAAAACACCTGATTTTCTAACATCACTTAGAATACACAACAGTAAGGTAACACCTTTCATATTGCATGTGGTTCCACAGCCACAGAATTCACAAAGTAATGAGCCCCCAAAATGTTACTTTATTCCATAGTTTTTGCATTGGAATCCAAATTATCAGAATCAGACATACAAATGTTTTGCTTTCTGTTTCAGTGCTTTTCTGGGACCAAAGTACAGCTGCCTCTTCTGCTTGGGGGGGGAAGTGCAGCTTCTTATCAGTGGCATAATCTAGATATCTTGGGGAAGGAACAGAGTGGGACAAAAAAGATGAACAGCCTTTAGCTAATATTTGATCTTTCCATTCTTGTTGGTGCTGAAGCTCTCCACTAAATCTTCTCTTCCACTAGCTTCCCCATGTCACTCCTTAATGGCTGCAAACATCAGAAGCAAGATCTGAGGTAAGATCTGTCTTCCTCCGGCTGGCATCAAAGCAACATGCAAAATCTAATAATCAAGAAACTTAACATCAGTCTGTTCACAACTCAGCTGGATGTTTATAAATCAAGATAAAAAACAGGCAGATGAGAGAGCTGCTGAGTTTGTAATAGTTATGCAAAAATGCGTGACACTTGGCAGCCATAAGAAAACTGGAATGCTAGTTGCAACCAGGAGGTTTTGCAAACTCAAAGCGTAGTCAAGGCTATACAGAAGCTGGAAAAAAGCATCACAGAACTGAGCCAAAAGCCTTCCTTGTTACACATAGGAGGCTTAGAGACTGGGTGATTTGACAACCCAGTGACAGAAATGCCAGAATACAATTTTGAGTGGGCCACATGAGGGAAAGAATGTCTGAAGTGATCATTATCTAAATAATCACTAAATAATCTAATAATGCTTTGTATCACCATTTTTTAATTTAAATTGAACTGTGTTTTCTGCAGTACTTCAATTAGAACAAGAAAAATCTTATTGAAGATTGTAAATACTAATATTGCCATATGATAAAGAAGTATTTGCCTTAAGTTTAATTCCACTGTGCCACAATATATGTATCTTAACCTGTAAAAATTCCCCTTGGCATTCCAATTTTCTTTTAAACACTATTCTATTTTCATAGATAAAAAACTTTTATGTTAGGACACTGAACTTTACACATTACAAAGCACAATAAAGAGATCTGATCTCTAACTAACGAGCTAATTCAAGCATGGGAAGCAATTTATGTGCATTAACATATAGGTTCATGCTGACTAATTTACACCAGTTTACAGCTTTCACACAGCTCCTTGCCACCAAAACTTGATTGCTTCCTGCATCTGATCTTCCCCATCACCATGGCTCAAGTGCACTGCTGGTCTAAGATCAATTCTTTTATTTAAAAGTGAAGGAACTGAAAAACTCAAAGTACTTTGTACAACAGTAAGGCTATGAATAAAACAGGACTGTGAAAGTTGCGAGTCAAAACCTCACATGAAGCTGCCAAAGGCTTTTCCTCTCAAAATTAGTGTGACATATTATTAAAGGAAAATGACAGATGAGTTTAAAACTTACTGAGTTTAAAACACCTTTGAAGGTATTAGCTTTTTGTTTAATTCCTTTTACATCAAGTATTAAGATTACACTGTTAATCAGAATTCCCATTTTTATTTATAACATAACTATCACTAATTCATAAATTTGCTGTCAAACCATAGTGAGTGTTAGAAACTATAAGCGTTAACTAGTGAGCTATTTTCTTTAATATGCAAGATGGGGTTTGTGTGCATGTGTATATAACTTTATCAATAAAACAAAAGAAAGTTGTTTGAATTTTTTTAACAAAGAGTATTTTATTTTATAAACTAAACATTTTAAAAAGAAGACCAATTCATTTGTCATATAAAGTCTGTAATTATTAAAACAATATGAATACCCCATTGTAAAAAAGGACTTAAAAGCTAAATTTGCATATTTTCTCACACGTAATTCTAGTGAAATCCCATTCAAGTATTTCAGACTGGTAATAAGGAACATAATGAAGGGTTTGAAATATCCTTTTTAAAAAGGTCAAGCATTAGGAAAAACCTACAATAATGTGTTTTTCTTACTGTTTCCTAGGCAAGCTTACAATACTACCCACAAAGAAAGCCATTAAATTCATAGAATCATTGCACATAGACTCATTATTTGGGAGAAAAGTAGTATTTTCCTTTGTGGCAAACACTTTGTAATAAGGATATGATGGCCAGCTGCCCTTATGTTTAGCTGTCCTCCAGTAGTATCTCACAATTCCTTGAACTTGCAAGTTACGCTTCTTACATCTACTCTCTTTTATACCAGATATTATCTTTTTGTTCCTGCTTTCAGTGTAGGGGTTTTTTAGCCCTTCCCTTCAACCTCCTTTATTTCTGAATAGTTCAGCCTAATTTTAGCAACCATATCAAGAAAAAACAAAAGATGCCCATTATTCCCCACGGGGTTATTTGAAAGAGCTCTCCATGGTTCTGAGCAATGTGCTGAGGGAGTCACCCGCCCTAGGAACTCTTTTGCAGAAAAGTCTGGCTAAGGCCCAGCCATAGAAAATAAATCTAGTGCCCATCTGATGGATTCTTGTTTCAGCAAAGTGAGTCTCAGGACAGAACAACCTAGAAAGGTAAAGGAAAGTCTGGATGGCATTAGAGTTCAGCTCCATATGAAGGGAGGAGGATAAAGGATCTTCATCTCTACTCCTGAAGTTATTCACAAAATCAAAAAGCAACAATGAATCAAGAAAACAATAAAATCAGTCTACTACCCCCATTTGAAAATTACAAACTTACAATTAAAACAAATGGCAGCAGAAGCTAAGTGGAAGGCAGGGGCTTCCCCCTAATGCCCCAAACATTATATACATGATCATCTACCTTGAGGTGTTCAGAAGTGAAGTACTGTTTTTTGAAGTTGATTTTACTAAAATCAGAAGATTTTAGACAGAGAAGTACACTGAACAGACTTTTAAAGCCCTTGAGCCCTCTGTCTCTGGGCTCATAGGTTAAGGGGCAATGAGAAGAAAGAAAATTTTCAGACAGAAATAATCCCATAAATCTGACAGTAGATGATACCAACACCATTCTTACATGGAGACTAACTTTTTGATGACAGGGATTCTAAAGGATAGAAGAAGGCAGGTTATAACAGTGAGGCATTAAAATATCACCCATGTAAGATAACAAGCTGTTTAACACTAGTGAAGGCCCTATGGTGACATGACTGCTGAGTACAAAGACAGAGGATTTTATAACAAAAGTAGACAGTCTTACAGAAAACGCTGGAAAGGAGCTGGTGACTTCAAGTCCACACCCACTCCCAGAAACTACACAGGAGGTAGCAGAAAAGAAGTCTTTGGAGTACAACTTAAGCTGCTTTATAGAAGATGGTAACAACCCAGTTTTTGCTCCCTGTGACACATATAAACCAAGCAGAGAGGTGGTGATGAAGTTTAATTGAAAGATACTAAATTGGTAGGCTACAGAATTTTTGAGAAGCAAATTCCTACCTGCATAAAAACTATAGAAAAACTTTTTAAAAGCACAATAGAACTAAAAGACTTGACAGAGATTCTGTAGGGCCAAATGATGTTTGAGTTGTAACAGCACAATTTAAATACAGGGCCACAGCAGGAAAGCTAAATGAAGTACATGCATTAGCAGTTACTAGGAAGGAACTTAAATTGATCCCTACACTGAAATTTTTCTTCACAAAGATGACAACAGAAGAATTCTTGCAGCTTGAAATGTCAGTAAAATGACCAATAACAACTCATCAGGACCAAACTGTGAAGACAGTGTCCACATACCTATTCCTATAATGGAACTCAAGTAAGTAACACAAAACCGTTAGGAGTTTCACAGTATCCTATCACTTAAAATTCTGTAACAAGGGAATAGAATATGAACACCAGTTTTTCAAAAAGGCTCTAAGGAGAACCTGAGAAACAAGAGATCAGCAAATACGACTTCTACATCAGGTGAATAAGAGGAAATTGCAATACACATCAGAAATAGTAGGCATACTGATAAACAACAGATACTGGGAAATGATCAGCATTGGGTTTTTGAGGGAAGTCATGCCTCAGAAGGTGACTAAGTTTTATGAACAACCAAATTAGCATGAAATTAAGGGAGACCTGGTTGATGTCACATATTTAGATTTTCAGAAGGCACTATCAAATTATGACATTCACAGTAATTAAAATGTGTTTGAGTTTAAAAAATTGGATATGTTAAAAAATAGACTTAAATATTCTTGCTAGAAAAATCCATCCATGGATATTATACTGCATCTGTCTGTGGTGGTGCATTCACACACCCCCTTTTTTAAACTGGGCCACTTGTTGATCTCAGAAATTCCCATGAAACCTCGGCCTTGGTGTACTGAGTCTGGCAGTTGAGCACTCCTTGACCGTATCAGAAACTCTGCATAGCTGAGGCTGGGAACATACTCCTACTGCCTGGCCCAGGTGTCCAGTAGAACAACACTGAAACCTTGAGAATTTTTTAGTAACTACCACCTGGGACTGTGGCCAGGACGGAAATTTACTGATGACTAAAGCCAACCGTCTTGTGAACCTATAAACGGTGGTCCTAAGTGAGGCCCTTTGAGGTCTCCTGGACCGCAGCGGGCTGCACTCAGCATCTCCCTCTGAGTGGGACGCCTCTCAGAGCTTGTGACCTTTCGGGCCTGCGATATTTGGAGGACCGTTGGGTCCTGGGCTGAGTCCCCTTCGAAGCTCAACCCTTTCGCCCGTTGAGAGGGAATGCCTAGACATTCGACGTGAATATTTCTTCACTGAAATCGAGGGGAATTTTTAACAGATATACCTTCTGTATATTTTTATATATATGTATGTTTCTCTATGTGTGTGAACTGATAGTAAGCATAATCTGTAATTAAGTTGTGGTTTTAGTAGACTTACTAACTCACTTTGCAAATATTGAATTAGTTAAGTGCTACTAAAGTTTGTTAATGATTAGTTGATAATTAAGTGTTGCTAAATTTGTGAAATGAACCCCAGACTGCTGCTAAACACGTATAGACCCTGAAATATAAACCCTTAGATGATTTTCTTTTATATGTTTCATCCACGTAATAAGTAATAGAGTGAACCTTGCCATCTAATTCTGTTAGGTCGCACCTTTATAAATCTCTATTAAAATCACTTTCTGCTAATATCTTGGATAGTGATTCTTTAAGCGGCCCCTAAACCACTCATTCATGGCACTGTCTTAGAATGACCCAGGCTCTGGAAGCTCAGAAAGTGAGCTAGAAGGATCATGGCTGCTTGCTTCCACTTCTTCCACAGAATAACTGCTACTGACATTTGAGAAGGATAGGAAAGCTTTTCAGACAAAAGCTCAGATCAAATGCATTTTACAACTGACTGTTTCTGTCCGAATCTTATGTAGCCATAGTCATTGCTGAAAAGCTATTCAGATAAGTGAAGGAAATTGCAACAAAATACAGATCAACGCTACCACAGAATCCAGCCCATTCTGGTAGAGCTTTGATACAGTTCTCAGAGTCTTCAAGATACCAAATATAATGATCAGGAACTTCTGAAGCACCAAAGTTAGGGAGACTATTTTTGTTGTAACAATTTCAAAAGTAATTATAAGGGAGTTGACTAGAATAATATATAGTGCATGTATATGCATTTGGAAGTAGGCAGCGCGAGTGGAATTCTGCAGATACACAACAATCCCATACTGCTGGAGAATTTAGGGCCACCTTTTGCAGAACTAAGCCTTATTATGTCAATGCTAATAGAGATTAAAAGTTAGTAGAGAAAATAAATTTTACTTTTAAGACCACTTTCTCACACTCTTCTTTTTATGAAAAGCAGCAGCAACCAGAGAAAGAAAGAAGCCACCATGTGTGACGAGTCACGTGAAACCAGAGAAAGATGAGGGGATATCATACAGCCTAAGCATTTCCACAGAAGAAATGTGATGAAAGTTGTTTGGATGGTAAAATAAAATATGAAACTTAGCTTTTTACCTGTAGTTTATAAAATGGCTTATTTATAAGTATGGGGGCTTACAGGAAACAAACTATTATAAGACACATTTTGTCTGATAACTTTGTTCTAATCAGAAATCTAGCCATTCCTCATAGCAAATTGATTGAAAAATCCCAATAATTAGTTTTGTAAATGCAGTAATTACTATGCTCTTCTATGAAATAATAGGGCATTATTAGGACAAACACAGTTAAGGGCTCCAAAAAGCAGGCTATTCAGAAAACAAGATCAAAGAAAATTTGCAATTGTTTGTTTCCAACCAGCATAGTTTCCCAAAAAATTACACCCTTTAAAGCACAGAAGCAATCTGAGAACATTAAGTACTAGAGAAAAAATACTGACATAATATATACTGAATGTTTGAAACATCGCTATTTCTTCCTAAACATTTCCTATGGTCAGCTTTAAAATGTCCTTTCTCCAGTCCCTTGCAGATGAATCAAGTACTTCTGTTCATCATAATAAAATAAGCATACATACAAACTGATGCCATGTTTGAGCAGAAAGCATGGATTGGTTGGCCTCCTGACTTACAAGAAGTGAACTTATTTTTCCGTGATTTTTATATCCTAATAAAATCTGTGCATGTTAACACTTTGTGTTCGTGGTTTAATTTACAAATCACACCATTTAATGTGTACATTTACTAATTAAAGCATAGGCAGACTGCACTTTTCAAAGCAGTGTAATAAATAAAACTGTGCTCAGAGGGTGTCACATGCTGCTGTTGGTGTAATTCAGTCCTTCCGTATTCAAACGACTCATTGTTCCTACTTTGCACCTAACTTGGATCCTGATCCTGCAACTAGCATTCACAGAAGCACCCATACATACCCAAAATGTCAGCTGCAATCAATATACAAGAATTCTTAGAAACAAACAAAACAGAATCCCTGCCTACCTACATGATTTCACACACACTAATTTTCCAAAACTGGTCTGAGTTATTTCTAATCTTTTCAGAATGATGTTCAGTCATCTGTTTGGAGGAGAACTATTCATGCTTTCTTTTTTATTTACATGCATTTGTGTAAGTGATGTCAAATAAATAAACTATTTACTAAATTCACTTATTGGGGGGCAGAAAACACAGAATACCAACACCGCATTCTCAGTGCAATAGTGCCTGGCCTATTTTCTAATCATGTTATACTGAGTAAAAGATTGAGATTGCTAAAACATCAAAACCTACAGGCTTCATTTAAAATTTAAGTAATCATAAAGCATTACACTTCAAGTTGGGGGGGGGTGGGGGGGTGGAGCAAGGAGGAAAGTAGATTAAGATACTAAAATTTGTTTTCAAAGTTCAGGGAATACTATATGCTTTAGATTCTAAAAATTCTTAATGTCTGCTATTCAAATATCCCAGAAGTACACTACATGGAGAAACAGAAACTGAAAATTAGACAAATAACATTGATGAAGTGGTAACTGATTTTCTCCCCACTCTCCATCCATCACCACAGTTTTAACGCAATACTACCAACATAACAAGCACTGGAATTCTTTCTTTGGAAAAGGATTCCTTATGCCTGATTGAACTTTTCAGATATACCAGTTCTCCAATGGTTTTTGCCTTCTGCAGATACGTACACTTTTATAAAGACTGAACCAAACAGCCACCAAAATTCTCACAATTCTGACATACATCTGCTGTTTTCAGATTTTTCATAAAGGCATCAACTTGAAATGAAATGTAATAGTAATTTGAACACATTTGTAGATTGGATCCAGTTTTTGAGATGCTGAGCAATAACAATTTCACCTGAGGTTGAAAATGCTATGATAATTAGTTCCTCTAAAAAACAGATTTACAGTTTCGTAAGCCACCTTTTCAGATGTTGATAAATACCACATAAATGACTTCAAGACTGTTAGTAGCTGCCACTGCACTTACCTGGAGGAGAATCTTAGCCTTTCCCTTTATGTAGTTAAACATCTTGTATAGCAAAAGGAACACTCACACTGAATTTCTTTCAGAAAATGCATCACAATTTTGTGATAACATTTCTTCTTTTTAAACTCAGAACAAAATAAAAAAGTGCTAAATTCCTTCATTAAACTATAACACCTAGGTTAAATGAGTGTGTTGTGCTTTTTTATTTTTACCTATTTTATTTATTGGAGTGGCACTACTAATCACTTCTGTCGTTGCTATCTTACCTTTCACTACAACAGTATCTGCTCAACACAAGTGAATGTTAAGTCTTTTGCTATGGTCAGTGCAATGCTTTAGCAGTTTAAAATATTTACAGGACTGGTGGCAAGATATTCTACCTCACACTATGATCATCAGTCTTCAGAAGCATAAGTGATGATGGACATCAGTGTCCATGTATCAGGAGGTCAAAACTGATGTAAGCTTTCTTAAATAAACAAAACCAAAAAGAACCTACCTGAACACGACAACCAGATGAATTTTGTTACCTATTTACTACCTATTTACTGTTACCTACATTTCAAATCGGTATTAAAGACAGCAACACTGAGGTAAAGAGAGTGAAGAGAAATGTAACTGGGCATGTATGAAAAAATTCACGCAATATCATGCCATTCTACTATTGTAATAGCCCAGGGTATTTTTATTAGCTAATGATTTTCAGAAACTTATTTTCAAAAACAGGTATTTGGCAGAGTGTTTTTGTTTTGTTTTGGGAAAAAGGGAGTGATGGGCATATAATTTATGATTGCAAACCGTCACTGGTTATTTCACAGAAATATATATAACATTACAAAAAAGTCCTTTAATTGACATATATAAGAAACAGTACTTCGTACATTTATACAGAATCATTTATAAATGGTTTAAATATTTATTAATAGATCTCCTAAGATTTCTCTAGGAAAAACTCTCTATGCAACAATGGATGGAAGAGAAATAACGTACACTGAGTTTATCTCACTGTGATTTGCATAGGTGGCTCCAGAGAGAAATAAAAGATTTCAGATCCAGTTCTCATTAACCCAAAAAAACTTAAGTTTGGGGATCTTTATTTATTTCAGTCATACATAGGAAGTTGAACTTTGAAAAACACACAGGCAATGGAATACATATTTTAAATATACCAGTATACCTTGCTTTTTACAGCAATGATGGCAGACGGAAGTCTAAAATAGCATTGGGTAATCAAAAATTCAACTCCGGTATTTTTAAATAAAACCTGATTTGCTTTTAAGGGATCTGTTAACATTTTCCTAACTGCAAAAGGGATTTCTGATGCTAGCAAAAATAATGGTGTACTGACAACCAGATCTACAAACAAAAAGATTGTTTTCTTTGTTTCAGATTACTAAATAATTATAAGTTTTTATAATTCGATTATGCATAAGTATAAAAATATTTATGTGATGTCAAAAGCCAGAACAGACTTTAAAAAATGTTATTAGAATATTCGTATTACAATACACAAAAGAAATTATATGTGCAATAAACAGCAACAACTGCCAGACAAAATCATGGTTCACAGTTCTTTTTCTTAAGCAATGCATATTAAGATCATAACCAAGAAAATGGGAACATTCAAGGCCATTGTTTTGAATTATACCTTTAATGCAGTGACTTGAACTTAACTCCACCTAAAAACTCACCCAAAATCTTAGTTTTCCTTGAACCAGAAATTAACCTAAAGCAGTATTTTGACATTTGTTAAACCTGAACCAGAACAAATTGAACTAAACTGAAAAATTTGCTGGTTGCTATTTAAGTGCACATAAAACAACATCCATCAAATACAGAATAAGGCAGGGGGGTGCAAAAACTTCTTTACTTCCAAATTCAGCTTTATGTTTATGGAGTGTAAAATAGTTTTTTACTCTTTTCACACAGTATTCCAAAAGGCTTCCACATACTGTACTGAGTAACACAAATAGCCATATCTTCATGAAATGCTACATGCACAGGTTCATTTAGTACTATTCAGATTTTTTTTATTTATTACCTGACCACAGGAAGACCTCTTCCCAAATCTCAGTATGTACTCATTTCTAACTTTCTTCACTCCTAATCTATGTTAGAGAAGTGCACAAAAAATGACACTTAAAATGTAAACATTATGTCAAGATTATTTAGAACCAGACATAATGCTGAAGTTTCCTATACAGATTCTGTTCAGAAAAAATCAAGAGACTCTGCTTTCCAGATAATTTATTCTTATGATGAACTACACATGACCCAGCACAGTTCCTTGAGCAGGATAGGATGAATCCTTGCATTACAATGAAAAATGACCATATATTCCTGTTTTTCTATTCCCTTATGGAGTTACAAATTCACAAAAAGACTGTCTCTCTTTTCCCAGCAGACTTTCATTTTTCTAAAAGTGATTGTTGAAGAGCCTTGCCAAAACAGGCAATTTAATTATCGTTTATTGATCAGGTCACCTCTATGTTGGCTCTTCTTCCATATACCATACTTAAGCACATATCTAATAACTCTTCTTTCACAGTTTCTCCAGATTTGCATGGCACAGAAGTTAAACTTACAGATCTTTTGTGTGAAAGACCAGCTTTGGAATTTTTTTAAAATAAGGTTCTATTAAATATGCCACCTTCTATTTTTCTGGTACAGAGACCAATATAAGCAATAGTTACACAACAAAGTCAGTTCTATATATACACATGAATAGGATTTAGTCCTAATATAGAACTATAGCCAACTAAGGTAAAGCTATATACTATGAAAGAAGCACATTAGCAGGGAGCAGTGTGGGTCATCATTTCACAATTCTGTTGAGGAAGCTTTCCCACATGCAATACAGGCTGTTGGAACAGTTTGGCATAAGTTTTTTTTCTTAGGTTTTTTGTTAGTTTGCTTGTTTGTTGGTTTGGGGCATTTTACTGTTTTAAGTGTTATGCTTTCTCTTCTCTCCTGCCCCATTCTTTCAGAGTTTCTCTGCTTGACAAAAAAGTGTACTATAGACCAAAAGCACTGAACGTTAGGATATAAATAAAAAGGCTCGAAACCCAATAAATCATTACAATCACACACCATCAAAACATCCTTTACATATTCATAGTTCTGATGATACTAGAAATGAAGATCATTTTAAAATGTTCAGGAGACAATTATCAATAATAAATGAAGGGGGGGGGACACCAACTTATTCTGACAATAAAGAAAAACATTAGGTTCTCCCAAACACTTCTACCAGTTCTACCAAAATGATCCGAAAATAACTCTCGTACTTGATATTAAAAAATAAAATAAAATTTTAGCGATTACCTGGTTCTTAGCTTGTTATAAAATAACTTGTCTTCCCTGCTTGCTTAGGAAAAACGCATTTTTATAGTTCATTCCTTAATCTTGTATAATTAAATGGCAGGTGGGGAAAGCTTTTAAAAAAAAAAAAAAAAACAAACAAACACCAAACACAAAAAACACACACACAACAGAAAAACCTAGAACCCTCTCCAGAATTTGATTGCATGAACTGGTCCAGAGGAACAGGGGGGAAAAAAATGGTAAAATTCTTCTTGGCTTGAAGAACCCTGAACAAGAAGTCACACTGAGCAATTTAGCTGCTGAAGAAAGATAATCAATTCATAAACACAACAGTCTTTCTAGATGAAAGAAACACTTGATTACTCATCACAACAGGCCAAGAATTAGACTGAAATCAAAAGAAGTTACAGCATGAAGCAGAGTAACAGAATAAATTGCGTTTCAGAAAAAATACTGTAGGTGTGTACAAAAAAGAAAACAGGAAAAAGCATTTGTTTATACTATGCCTGCTAAAAAGAACATAGATTAAAAAAAAAACAGCAAACAAAAAAAACACCTTTCCTGTGTGCATATGGGCACATAAAATACTTTTAAGGTCACTAAAGAAATGGCAGAGATTAAGATCCTGTTGAAATACAAGACACTAACAGAAGTAGCTGGTAATGGCTTAGTGCATGTCTACAGGGAAAGGAGATTTGGAAGAAGCATACATGTATGGAACTACTAAATTGCAACAAAGTTCTGATTATTTTCTGTATCAAAATATCAGTTAAGTTAATTGTTCTGATGCTTCTTTACAGCCTGTTTTGAGCCTCAGTACATACAGAGCTGGAGAAAATCCATACGTTTTAGGAAATCATACAGAACCTACTGATTATATTTGGCATGCACTAGGAAAAGATCTCATGCTCTCTGCCATCAACTCCATCTCCAGATGATATGTTTACAACCATTACTAAATTATGAAAAAGTTGATACAAAGGAATAAATGAAATGCAGGCAATACGCAATCCTTCAATATAAGGCGAATGGGGAAAACCCTCAAGTACTGCCAAACTTGAGGGATTTGCAGAGTTCAAGCCTGAAAGATCATTGCTCCAAAAAGGCACGTGGAAAAAATAAAAGTAGAGTGAGGGATGGAGAGCGTATGTTATTAAGATACCCCCTGAAGCCATTAGAATGCATGAACTGCATTCCACTAATTTTCTGAACAGAGCTGGAGTTTTCCTTTTTCTTGACCTTGCTTTGTGCTATGCTCCCTGCTCTAGTGAGGCATCAAAGTAATAATCCACTCTAATATATGTTGCTGTAAAATGCTCCCAAACTCAGAGATTATTTTACACTTGTCACATCCTAGCAACATTCCTTGGAATACTGCTATTGTACTGAACAGCCAAAACTAAATATAACCTGCTGGCTGAAAAATCTAGGGATCAGTTGAATATTCTGATTTAGTGATTTTGTGGTATGTTCAGAGTACATGTAAATGCCATTACTTTTGACTTACAGCATATGGTTCAGAACAGAAGCAGTTTTCAAAAATGTACCATTTCAAATATATTGTGAAGCACTGATGTAGAATGAATGTTCGATTTTCAGCTTTTGCAAAATAACTTCAGAAGTATCAGCATTAATTAACTTTTCCCCTCCAACAGAGCTTAGTAATTCAGATTCATCATACAAATCATTTCATATCATAACACATTTTAAGAATTATCTATTAGTTAATAGCAACAATTAGGAATTGAAAAACAGAGAGTCCAGGTATATGCAAATTAGTTTTCAGGAATATCCCAGGAAAAACAGGAAACATTATAAAACGGTAAGAAAACATGAAGATCAGCAGACTGAGAACAACTAGATGAACTGTGTGAATGGAACCAGTGGGACAAAATTAGTGTAAGCATCTTTAATCTGGATGTTAATTTGAAACAGAAATGGTTTAGTAACAGAGAAATACAATCATCATAAAACATTTTGAGCAAAATAACTTGAGAACCTATTCTAATAGTATTGCTACACTAGAAAGTTTTATTCCAGAAAGCATCAGTTGTCATGTTGCTGCTATAGTGGCACATCACAGCATACATCCACTTGTTTTTGTAAATATTCTGGCTCCTGTTCACAAAATCTTGTAATCACAGAAAGGTGCACAAAACAGTTGACATTTCAGAGCCTTCTTTATCACTGCCTAAGATATGATTAATGGATTATTTTACAGTGCTCTGTGGGATGCTAATCACAGCATTCAGGGAATTATGAAAACTCAGAGTCCACTTCCCACAACTCCATCCATTGCTTTTCAGTGTCCCCTTTTTAAAATACCTGTGGCACATCAGCTTCCATTCTGCCACCCTCCAGAAGAAACATAAATTCTTCTCAGATGAGTGTTATGCACATATAACAATAGCATACATAATTTTTCCCTATTTGTTCGACTTCAACAACTACCAAATCACACTCAAATGAAGACAAGATAATCAAGACGAAAGGATGCATGATACAGATGGTGCACAAAAATCACCAACTGCTGCAAGCATTCACTGACCAGCTGCACAGTGCGGAGTGATGCTTTTGGGTCTGTGAAAAAAAGCACCGAGTTATAAGATCATTCACTCCTACAGTTATAGGACAACCAGCAATCTCCTTGCACCCTTCAGATTACGTTCATGCCAAACACAACTGCCACGTAACACCACTGACAACAAAATCAAAGTCATTTGACAATGGGGCAAAATGGAATGATTGCCCTCCAGAAGTTTGCAATCCCAGACTACTATCAGTCACCAGATCATCTACTTGAAGGGAAATATCAAGTAAATAGCTATCATCACATATAAAGAGCCACTAAAAACATGACCTCCTGCACAGCACTGCAACTGTAACATGCAGGAAAGAGAACATTTTAAGACAATGGAATTTCTAAAATGTGATCAATCCAGAGGAGAGAGACATATAGCAGTTCTGCCTTCCTAAGCCAATCTTAAGCATAGAAGGGAAAGGTTGTAACTTTTCTATGGTTAAAAAACAGAATACCATCAATATTAACATGGTTGGGCAGGAAGGTGCAAAAAGCAGTCTTTTAAAAATAGGACTTTCTGAAAACATTAGGATTTTTCCTGGAAAGGCACATATTCAGTGGCAGAATTGCAATGCCAATATTCATTCTGAAGGATTATCTTTAGCCTGACAGGTGAAATTCTACATGATGTCTAAGTAGGAGAAAGGAGTGATACAATTGCTGCATAAGAAGATGCAACGTAACCTTTGAATATGCATTCGATTGGCTGAAAAGGAGCTGGTAATGCCTTGAGACAAGGATGGATTTCACAGAATTTAATATTCCTGTTACTGCTACACATTGTATTTTACATAGTATTTGTGACAAAAATGTTACCAGTAATATGCTGACTTTGGTAAGGGTATGTGGACAACCTGTCGGCAGAGGGGAGTATAGTCTGAGAACTGAACTGGGATTCCTCTGTAATATTCTGTAACGTGTTTGTTCCCTGAGCAATAAAATGAGGTCTCAGTTCCGTCGGCAAAGCCAATGGCAATCCTTCTTCCTTTTTTCCAACTAATGTGGACGTTCTACTAAATAGTCTTGTTGCACTGCCTCTAATACATCGTGCCTCCCATCTCTGCTCGCCAAGCAGCCTTTTTTACTACCAGAGAAGCTCGGAAAATCACTTCCTAAGCTAAGTCTTCCTGTCTCCTAATCAAAGTCAGTCTTTCAGGTATCTGATACCTCAACCAAAGGCCACTGACAGAAAGCACAGATTTATTTCGTTCACATTAAACGTGGGGAAGTGGAGGGGAGAACACAAGTACCATTACATTTTTCCTATGAGAATCTCTCCAAATTAGATCCGTTTGTTTCAGGAGTGGTTTGTCAAGAGAACTGTATACCATTCATCACAGCTTACAGATACCAAAAGGCTGCAGGGTGAACTGTTGAGTAGCTGAAGATACAAATGTAGAAAAAGTGCACTAAAAATGGCCAAAATTTTAGAGGCAGTGGTGATTATGGCTGCTGTATGAAACTGAAGGCAGTCACAGCAAGCATTATACTCAGCACCGGTGAGACTGAACCTCAAATACTGTGTTCGGTTTTGGGCCCCTCACTACAAGAAGGACATTGAAGTGCTGGAGCACATCCAAAGAAAAGCAACAAAGCTGGTAAAGGGTCTTATGAGGAGCGGCTGAGGGAACTGGGGCTGTTTAGCCTGGAGAAGAGGAGGCTGAGGGGAGACCTTACCGCTCTCTACAACTACCTGAAAGGAGGTTGTAGCAAGGTGGGTGTTGGTCTCTTTTCCCAAGTAACAAGTGATAGGACGAGAGGAAATGGCCTCGAGTTGCACCAGGGGAGGTTTAGTTTGGATATTAGGAAAAATTTCTTCACCAAAAAGATTGTCAAGCTTTGGAACAGGCTGCCCAGGGAAGTGGTTGAGTCACCATCCCTGGAGGTATTTGAAAGACATGTAGATGTGGCACTTAGCGACATGGTTTAGTGGTGGAGTTGGCAGTGTTAGGTTTACGGTTGGACTCGGTGATTTTAAGGGTCTTTTCCAATCTAAATGATTCTATGATTCTATGGCATGGAAAAAGAATCTGCTCAAAACTTTTCTGAAACAGCACAAGAAGGAAAAAAAAAATTTTTTAAAAAAAAAAAAAAAAATCAAGAAATGCCTTTTGTACTATTCATATTTCCAGTTTACCTCCCAAATCTGGCTTAAAAAAATCAGTTAATTTGGCCAACTAGTTACTACCTTGCTTTCAAAGAGTATTTCAGATCGCCAATGCATTTTATTCTTATGGCCATGGTTGCGACATATTTTTGTTTGCAATTAATTTGGTAATACATAAACAGAAATTCTACCTGGTTGCCAGAACACAATAGCTTATTTAATTCCATAGGCTTTTTATGGCCAACTAGGTTCTTAAGATGCTTTGAGAGCTAGTTCTTTTTGTTTCCTTTTCTTATCACATACTCAGAGCTACAACTAGAGGATGTTGCCGGGGGGAGGGGGGGGAGAGGGGAGGGGAAAGAGGGCGCGGGAGGGAGACTGTTGAGCTTCCACAAGAACATAAAAACAATAAATACAAGCTATCTCCCTGAATTCACTTCACCCATTCATCAGGCCTCATGTTGGTATCCAAAGTCTCCTTTCTTTCTCTAAAATTCTGTATCCTTTGGTACATCCCCTTCCAGTGAATTAATTTTCATAGATGTTACTATGGTACCCTCTTCTGAGTGTTGAAAGAAATCCACTTTCTGGTAATAATGTTCCTAATGTATTCCAAACAGGTATAGCATGAAACTGCATCAGAAAGTCAAAAGTATGCACAGGAACTCAGCATTTTCTTTTCCTCTTCTGGTAGAATCCACCTTATCACCCAACTTTTCATCCTTTTCTTGTTTCTCTTCTTGCATAACTATGATATACACAGAGGTATTCCTGCAAGTACTCAGCAGATGGGGTGGCATTTTTTTTCTGCCCAGTGGAAGGACCAGAAGCAACAGACACAATTTGGAACACAGTAAATTCCAGCTCAATAAAAGAAAGAAAAAAAAAAAAACCCAAAACTTATGAGGACTGTCAAACACTGGAGTAAGTCTCAGATGATGTGGAATCTCCATTCTTGAAGATATACATTTGGCTCTATCCAAATACAAGTTCTTCAAGTAAGTTCAACTTGCCAAGCAATTTAACAGTTACTGATCTCTTTCTATCATTAAAATTACTATGACATTAAAACTACAACTTTTAGAGATTTATTAGGAGCAATATATTCTCCCCAAGAATCAGCAAAGACAATGACCAAGAACCCCCTGCCATGCAGCCTTAGGGGAACCTTCCTCAGGGTTTGAAAGTTCCCCGTTTACTGACAGTTTTTTTGGATTCATTAACCAATTTTAATACAGTTAACATGAGTTACAACAAATATCTTTAAGAAAAATCAATCTGATTACAAGACAGTATCACTAGGATCAATTTTAAGTGAATCACCCTATAATTAACCTATGTCCTGATCAGGTTTTTTTCTACATATAGGCAAGGCATCTGATTTTTCTCATTCCCTTTAGACTTGGGTTATTTCAACATTGGTTTAAAAACAAGAGGTCACCAAAAAAAAAAACTCCAAGACTGAAGTGCAAAAACAATTAAATGAAGATTTTCCTATGCTAACAGGTTCTGCCAATTTCTGAAGTGTTTATTAGCCACCATTTAACATAATCCAAATATAGACACAATAAAGAAGAACTGAATTATCAGTGTAGAATGATTACATCATCTAAAAAAAAAGCAAAGCCACAACAACTGCAGAATATTTCTATATTGTAGATGTAGCCTTGGCATTTATCCACATCCTGTTCTCTCCATGACAACTACAATTTCTTCTAATAAACAATAAAAAGTGGGCAAGACTAACACCCCCAGTCTATCATTTTATCTAAAATTATATTAGATAAAAATTCTAACTCACAGATACTTTCAACAGAATTGGCTATACCAACTCTCTGTATTTCATATTAAAAAACAAAAAAACCCTGTGACATAGTTCCTCACCTATTTAACTGCAGGAACTTGTGAAGCAGGAGACATATTCCAGACAAAAAGACTTTTTGTCTGGCTATTTCCTCCTTAAACAATTTCCCAACCCTTAGTTTTACTGTAGTGTAACAGTCTAATCTCAGATATTTAAAATGGTATAGATTATCAATGATATTTGAAAGTTGATTTTTTCAGGCACTATAAAAATATTACTAATTTATAGCCAAATAATATCCACCAGGTTACCATCTCCAATTCTGCCAAATTTACAGTTAGTGTTTTAGATTTGGACTATTTAAGTTTAAAATGCATTCAAGATCAAAAGTTACTTGGTCCATTGGAAGAAAATATTTAAGCTAAAATAAATTTTAAAATACAAAATTTATTGTAATATGCAGAAAGAGATTCTATGCTGCTTCTGGGCATCTTTTGCAAAAAGCTGTTCTCCCCGTGCTCCACTCACAAAAGAGATAGCCAATTAAGAAAAAAAAAAACAACAGGTAGAAACTAGACATTAAATCATAAAATGTAATAAAGGTTATCAGAAGGTTACTAGACCGCCCCTCTCCTCTAAGATGAGACCACACATGCTCATGCGTCTTACTACTTTTTATGAACTTCCAAAGACAGACATATGCTCTTCCCAGTCTATTGCGGTGCTTCACAAGCCACACTGCATTAATCTCCACCGGTAAAGATGTAAGCTTATTAGGTTTTGTGGTGTTCCAAAAGACCTAGAACAGCAGCACTTATTTTCTGTATTAAAGCAGCCTCCATTTTTAAAACCTCTCCTCATAGGTTTTGGATCCAGTGTTCTGATCATCGGTACTATTGTCTTCTGGACTCTCCCATTTGGCAAGGTAATTTTGATTTGTTTGCATGTATTAAGTGCATGGCTCAAAAGCAGATGCAATGAGCTAGTTGACTCCATTTCTACCCTACATTAGGCAGAGGGATTTATACAGCGTTCTATGACAGTGCTTCCATTTATTTATCCTGGTATGATGTTACATTTCCAGAACTTTTTTTGTGCATGATACTGTTGACTTAAGGTCAGCTCTTAATCTTTTTTTTCAGAACTCTCAGCCATTCCTTATTCTGTATTTGCCTATTTTATTTTTCTTTAATTTAAAAGCAGTATTTTAAGCTTGCCCTTAATGGCTTGTATCCCATTTTTTCCAGATCATTCTAATTTGTTGGTTCATGTTAAATTCTAATCCAATCTTCCAACTTCTCTGCAGTGTCTCAGCCTGGTATCATTTTTCACTGCAGTAAACATGCAAGTCAATGGATACATTAGTAACCTCTTTTCTTGAGAAGGAAAAAGACATGAAAGATTGTTGTTTGTGCTGCTGCATCAGAACTGACTTATATAGAATGTACTTTTAATAAAAGAATATATTTCAGAGAGCCAGCCAAGCAATAAGCCATCTTTCAACCAAGAATCCAAGCTAAATGACTACCAGAATAAAACAGTGGACTGAAGCCGAATGTTAGAACAAGAAACAGACTTTGCTGATCCCCAGGCAAGAAGGAAAGTAGTAAGCAAGAGAGATAGATACTCCAGAAACACAGATGGATGGTCCAGCTTTGATCCTGATAAAAAGGGCAGGGCTAGATCAGCAACATACCCTTCTGAAATGACATTTTCCTTTTCCATCAGGAATCATGTGTTGATCGATTTAGATATGTAGAAATAAAGAATATCTATCCAAGATTTCAGGTGCCCCTACAATAAACCTTAAAACTCAAAATATAAAGACCTTTTGCAGAGATTAGTTTATCTTCAAAAGCCTACCACAGATAAATGTAACTTACAGTATGTCCAAGTAAGGATAAGAAAGTGGTTTAGAACGTAATAAAAAATGCCCAGTTGACCTTTCTTTTTTAATAAACTACAAAACTGCAGTTCATAGATGGAATGGATTAAACCAAGTGTGAAATATGATGTGGAAAAAAAAAAAAAAGGGAAAGACTACCATGGCAATGTTTTTACATGTGAGAAGCATCAAGAAAAAATATTAAACAGGTAGATGGATTAAATACAGTTTTTCCCAGCCAGACTCTGATAGCAGAAAATAGTTCCGAATGCAGTTTGTTATGCAGTCTGACAGGAAGCAGGGATCCAACACAATCCATAGATTGCATAATCAAGTAATGTGGGAAAGGTATCGCCTTCGTTCTCTTACTTGGTTACTTGCCTCAACCTACCAGCACTACCTAGATCTTACCTAGATATTAAGCTCAAATCATCTTTCCTCCACTGCTCAATCTCCCTTAGTAGTTTAGCAATGCATACAAAACTACTGGCTTAACTAGTGCTCCAGACACTGCAGTTTATAGACCTGCACAAATCCTCTTAATTATCCTCCTGCACAAACTGAACAGAAAAGGCAAAAAGAGGTTTCATGCAGTTCTCAACCACTGTGCTTTGTCCTTGCTAAAGGAAGGACTGCATGTCTACAAAAGATGCAACCATTGCCACAGTTTACAGACAAATCAAGATAGTGTGAACACAGTACAAAACGAAGTATAAAAGCTAAGTATAAAGCAAGCATCCAGGTTCACACTTAAACCAAAAAAAAAAAATTTTAATTTACAGAACTGTAAACTAAGATACAGACAAATTGCTGTATTATCTAACATCACGTACAAGGGACCAGTCAATTCTAATAAGAAGTGAGGTTTGGACAAATCATGGAAGTTCTTCATATGTACTTTTCACTCATTTCCAGGGCCTGGAGCACACAGATATTTCGCATGGGGCTGGGGCGGAGTGGCGGGGGGAAGACTATTACAGATTTTTCGAGTTATCTGCTAAGATTTTTTCCCTCCAAATCATTGTTTCTATTCAGTATCGACAGGTCACTCCTACTAACAGCAACAGTTGGGAGGGATCTGGCAAGATTAGCCAGTTCTAGTCTAAAGCTCTCACAGAAGCCACATCTGTTCTTCTCCAAAGTCAAATCATCTATTTCCAGTCTAGCAACTTCAACACAGACCACAAACTGCTGGACAGATCCACTGACTGGCTGCTGCCTGAAGGGACAGGTTATGCTCCCACGCTCTTTGCTCCTGCCTGCAGAGTCTCATTTCTTCCTTTGCAGCACTTTAACACTTTCTGAACACTTATCTGAGCTGATCCAATCCACAAACCAAGAAACAAAACTAGCCAGCAAAACCCCGACACCCGCTGGGAGCTGGCCGAGCTGGTGAAGCGCAAGCAGGAGCTGGCGGAGACGCTGGCCAACCTGGAGCGGCAGATCTACGCCTTCGAGGGCAGCTACCTGGAGGACACGCAGATGTACGGGAACATCATCCGCGGCTGGGACCGCTACCTCACCAACCAGAAGAACTCCAACAGCAAAAACGACCGGAGGAACCGCAAATTCAAGGAGGCTGAGCGGCTCTTTAGCAAGTCCTCGGTCACCTCAGCAGCGGCAGTCAGTGCATTAGCTGGAGTTCAGGACCAGCTCATTGAGAAGCGGGAGCCGGGCAGCGGCACAGAAAGTGACACTTCTCCAGACTTTCACTGGGTTTGTGAGATAAATCAGTTAACC